>NW_027514431.1:792344-1096016 GCF_048772815.1 Callospermophilus lateralis
TGATGGTGAAAAATAACCCAAAAAGAATAGAATACAAGCAGTTCAGAGGAGGCATGGTGTATAGTTGGAATTGCCTTTTGCATTATATTTTGTAGGAGTTATAAATCTAGTCAATTTTTTGTTGAAATAGTTCTACATGTGTTTTTAAAATTAACAAATATATGAATCCCTGTCTCCCTTTCTCTGTAGCCTATTCAGCACATGTATTTTTATATGCACATATAGTATCCTACCTGATATCACTCGTATACACTTGTGAGGTGGCTGAATTTGCAGATGCAAATTGAGAGAAGAGATCACTCTTCCTAAACGCTGTTGGAACTGAAAATTCAACCTGTGGGTGAGCTTCCTAGTTGAATAACACTATTCATAATTTCATGTTCAGTAAAATTAATATTTTTCAGTCTGTTGATTATATATATTTCATGATAAATTTCTATTGGCATATATATCACTACTTTTTTTATTGGTTGCTCAAAACATTACAAAGCTCTTGACATATCATATTTCATACATTAGATTCAAGTGGGTTATGAACTCCCATTTTTACTCCAAATACAGATTGCAGAATCACATCAGTTAAACATCCATATTTTTACATAATGCCCTATTAGTTAATGTTGTATTCTGCTACCTCTAGTATACTCTACTATCCCCCCTCCCTTCTCTTCCCATCTTTTCTCTCTACCATACCTACTCTAATTCATTTCTCTCTTTGTTTATTTTCCCACAACCTCTTATATGTAATTTTGTGTAACAATAAGGGTCTCTCTCCATTACCATGCAATTTCCCTCTTCTCTCCCTTTCCCTCCCACCTCATGTTTCTGCTTAATGTTAATCTTTTCTTCATGCTCTTCCTCCCTGCTCTGTTCTTAGTTGCTCTCATTATATCAAAGAAGATATTTGGTATTTGTTTTTTAGGGATTGGCTAGCTTCACTAAGCATAATCTTCTCTATTGCCATGCATTTCCCTGCAATTTCCATGATTTTGTCATATTTTAGTGCTGCGTTATCCTCCATAGTATACAAAGGTCACATTTTTTTATCCATTCATCTATTGAAGGGCATCTGGTTTGGTTCCACAGTGTAGCAATTGTGAATTGTGCTGCTATGAAAATCGATGTGGCAGTATCACTGTAGTACGCTCTTTTAAGGTCTTCAGGGAATAGTCCAAGAAGGGCAATAGCTGGGTCAAATGGTGTTTCCATTCCAAGCTTTCACAGGAGACTCCATACTCCTTTCCAAATTGGCTGCACCAGTTTCAGTCCCACGAGCAATGTACAAGAGTACCCTTTTCCTCACATCCTCGCCAGCACTTGTTGTTGTTTGACTTCATTATGGCTGCCAATCTCACTGGATTGAGATGGTATTTTAGGGTGGTTTTTATTTGCGTTTCTCTTACTGCTAGAAATGGAGAGCATTTTTTCATGTACTTGTTAATTGATTCTATGTCCTCCTCTGAGAAGTTTCTGTTCAGGTCCTTGGCCCATTGGGTTATTGGTTATATTATTGTCTAATTTTCTGAGTTCTTTGTATACTTTGTATACTCTAGATATTAGGGCTCCATGTGAAGGGTGAGGACTAAAAATTTGTTCCCATGATGTAGGCTCCATATTTACCTCTCTTATTGTTTCTCTTTCTGAGAAAAAAAAAATTCAGTTTAAGTAAGTCCCATTTCTTGATTCTTGTTATTAACTCTTGTTCTATGGGTGTCCTATTAAGGAATTTGGAGCCTGACCACACAATATGTAGATCTGAGCCAACTTTTTCTTCTATCAGACGCAGAGACTCTGATTTGAATCTAGCTCCTTGATCCACTTTGAGTTAACTTTTGTGCAGGGCGAGAGGAGGGGATTCAGTTTCATTTTGTTGCATATGGATTTACAGTTTACCCAACACCATTTGATGAAGATGCCATCCTTCCTCCATTGCAGGCCATTAGCTCTTTTATCAAATATAAGATAGTTGTAGCTTTTGGGATTAGTCGCTGTGTCCTCCATTCTGTACCATTGGTCCACCCGCCTGTTTTGGTACCAGTACCATGCTGTTTTTATTATAATTGCTCTGTAATATAGTTTGAAATCTGGTATTGCTATACTGCCTGATTCACACTTCCTGCTTAGAATTGCTTTTGCTATTCTGGGTCTTTTATTTTTCCATTTGAATTTCATAATTGCTTTATCTATTTCTACAAAAAATTCCTTTGGGATTTTGATTGGCATTGCATTAAACCTGTAGAGAACTTTTGGTAATATAGCCATATTGATGATGTTAGTTCTTCCTATCCATGAACGGGGTATATTTTTCCATCTTCTAAGATCTTATTCTATTTCTCTTTTTAGGGTTCTGTAGTTTGCATTATATAAATCTTTCACCTCTTTTGTTAGGTTGATTCCCAAGTATTTAATTATTTTGAGGAAATTGGGAATGCAGTGTTTTGACTCATTTTTGTTTCAGAAGTTTTGTCGCTAATATACAGAAATGCCTTCGATTTATGCATGTTGATTTTCTATCCTGCCACATTGCTGCATTCATTTATTAGTTCTAGTAGTTTTTTCTGTAGACCCTTTTGGGTCTTCTATGTATAGAATCATGTCATCTGCAAATAGTGATAAGTTAAGTTCTTCTTTTCCTATTTTTATGCATTTAATGTCTTTCATCTCTCTAATTGCTCTGGCCAGTTTTTCGAGAACTATATTGAATAGAAGTGGTGATAGAGGACATCCCTGTCTTGTTCCAGATTTTAAAGGGAATGCCTTCAATTTTTCTCCATTCAGAATGATGCTAACCTGAGGCTTAACATAGATAGCTTTTACAATGTCGAGGTAAGTTCCTGTTATCCCTAGTTTTTAAAATGTTTTGAACATAAAGGAATGCTCTACTTTGTTGAATGTTTTTTCTGCGTCTATCGAGATGATCATATGGTTCTTATCTTTAAGTCCAATGATGTTGTGAATAACATTTATTAATTTCCATATATTGAACCAGCCTTGCATCCCAGGGATGAATCCTAGTTGATCATGGTGCACAATTTTTTTGATGTGCCTTTGTATCCAATTCGCCAGAATTTTAATGAGGATTTTTGCATCTAGGTTCATCAGAGATATTTGTCTGTAGTTTTCATTCTTTGAGGTGTCTTTGTCTGGTTTCAGAATCAGGGTGATGTTGTCCTCATAGAACGAATTTGGCAGAGCTCCCAGTTTTTCTATTTCCTGAATAACTTGAAAAGTAATGGTATTAATTCTTCTTTAAAGGTTTTGTAAAACTCTGCTGTATACCCATCCGGTCCTGGGCTTTTCTTGGTTGGTAGTCTTTTGATTGCTTCTTCTACTTCATCCATTGATATTGGTCTGTTTAAATTGTGTGTTCCCTTATGACTCAGTGTGGGCAAATCATATGACTTAAGAAATTTATCAATGTCTTCACTATTTTTTATTTTATTGGAATACAGGTTTCCAAATAATTTCTAATTTTCTTCTGTATTTATGTTGCATCTGTTGTGATATTGCCTTTTTCATCCCGTATGTTAGTAATTTGAGTTCTCTCTCTTCTTCTCTTCATTAGCATGGCTAAGGGTCTGTCGATCTTAATTATCTTTTTGAAGAACCAACTTTTAGTTTTGTTAATTTTTTCAATAGTTTCTTTTGTTTCAATTTCGCTCTGATTTTAATTATTTCTTGCCTTCTGCTACATTTGCTGTTGTTTTGCTCTTCCTTTTCTAGGGCTTTGAGATAAAGTGTGAGCTCATTTATTTGTTGTTTTTTTTTTTCTTTCTTTTTTTGAGGAATGACCTCCAGGAGATGAATTTACCTCTTAAAACTTCTTTCATTTTGTCCCATAGAATCTGATATGTTGTGTCTGTATTTTCATTTATCTCTAAGAATTTTTTGATTTCCTCCTTTATGTCTTCTGTAACCCATTGATCATTCAGTAACATATTGTTCATTTTGCATGTAATGTATGATTTTTTCTTTTTTCTTTTATCATTGGTTTCCAGTTTCATTCCATTATGATCACAAAAAATTTATGGTATTATCTCCACCCCTTTATATTTACTGAGGGTTGCCCTATGGCAAAACATATGGTCTATTTTTGAGAAGGATCCCTGTGCTGCTGAGAAAAAAGTATATCCACTTGATGATGGTTGATATATTCTATATATGTCACTTAAGTCTAGGGTATTGATTGTGATATTGAGTTCTATAGTTTCTTTATTCAACTTTTGTTTGGAGGATCTGTCCAATGGTGAGAGACGTGAGTTGAAGTCACCCATAATTATTGTACTGTGGTCTATTTGATTCTTGAACTTGAGGAGAATTTGTTTAATGAACGTCGCAGCACCATTATTTGCTGCGTGAATATTGATAATTGTTATGTCTTGTCAGTGAATGGTTTCTTTTAACAGTATATAATGTCCTTCCTTATCCCTTTTGATTAAATTAGTCTTGAGGTCGATTTTATTCTATAGGAGGATGGCCACCCCTGCTTGGTTACGAGGACTGTGTGCATGGTATAAATTTTCCCAATCTTTCACCTTCAGCTTGTGTATGTCTTTTCCATTCAGATGTGTCCCCTGGAGGCAACTTATTGTTGGATTTGTTTTTTTTAATTCAAGTTACAAGCCTATGTCACTTTATTGGAGAGTTTAAGCCATTAACGTTTAGAGTTACTATTAATATATGGTTTGTACTGCCACCCATATTTGCTTATATCTTTTTTTAAAATTAGTTTGTTTCTCCATGATTAGCTTTTCCCGCCCTCTGTCATTACTGAGGCACTTCCCACTGATGGTTTACATTGTTGATTTTCATTTCTTCCTCGTGTAGTGTTTTGCTCAAGATGCTTTCCAATGCTGGTTTTCTGGCTGCATATTCTTTTAGCTTTTGTTTATCATGAAATATTTTTATTTTGTTGTCTTACATTAAGCTTAATTTTGCTGGATACATAATTCTTGGTTGGCATCCATTGTCTTTCAGTGTTTGAAGTACGTTGTTCCAGGATCTTCTCACTTCCAGCATCTGTGATAAAAAAAAAACCATTGTTAACCTTTTTGTTTTACCCCTGATTGTAATCTGCCTCCTTTCTCTGGTAGGTTTTAATATTTTCTCTTTGTTTTGTATATTGGATATCTTCATAACAATGTGTCTTGGCATTGGTCTACTGTGATTTTGTGTGCTCAGTGTCCTGTAAGCATCTACAATTTGTTTATCTGTTTCCATTTTTATTTTTGGAAAGTTTTCTCTAATTATTTCATTCAGCAGGTTACTCATTCCCTTGGTTTGAATCTCTGTACCTTCCTCTTTCGGGATGACTCATAAGTTTGTTTTTTTAATGTTATCCCATATCTCTTGGATGTTTTCTCATAATTTTTTACAGCATTTCTTTCTTGGATAGAGTTTTTTCAAGATGATATATTTTGTCTTCATTATCTGACATTCTGACTTCTACTTGCTCCACTCTGTTAGTGATACTCTCAATTGAGTTTTTAATTTGGTTTATCATTTCCTTCATTTTTAGAATTATTGTTTGATTTTTCTAATAATCTCTATCTCCTGATAAAGATGCTTAATTTCTTATTTTATCTGTTTATGTAATTCATTTTCAATGCGTTCTTTCACTGTTTGTTTTTGTTGTCTCGTATCCTCTTTAATGTTCCATTACATCTGTCTAAGGTATTCCTTGAGTTCTTTATATGACCATTTTTCTGATGACTCCAGATGCTCTTGAATATTTAGGCTGTCTTCATTGTTTGTACTTTTTTTCTTCCTTGCTTTTTTATGCTGCTCATGTTACTTCTTGTTCTGTTTGACTACTGAGTTACTGCTTACTCTTATAAATTTATTTGATGCTTGGAAGGAAAGATATTAGAAGGGAAGGGAAGAAGTCACTAAAGAGAATGAGAGTATCCAAGTAGAATTCAAGGAAGGGGTATAATAAAATTGAAAAGAAATGAAAAGACAAAAGAAAAAAATAGAAAATAAAGAAAGAAAATTTTAAGTAATAATGATAATTAAAAAATGAAAATTAAAATTTAAAATAATAATAATAATAATGAAATAAAAAATTAAAAAAATAAAAAACATTAAAAAAGTTAAAGAACAACAACAAAAATGAAAATGAAAGAAAAAGAAAAACATACAAATAATATAATAATAATAATACATGCAGTACTAGAGTTCAATTAACTTCTCTTCCAGTAGGTGGAGCTGTGTGCACTGGGCCAAGCTTCTCCTCTAAATAAGTGGGAACAAATCACTGTGCAGCAGCTCTTCCTCCCAGACTCGGCGTGTCTCCAATCCTGAGTGCCTAGGGCCTTCTCTTGTGCTTCCTCAAGCCAGGCCCCGCTCACCTTTGACGCTCACCACAATACTGGTTACACACCAGGCCTCTGCTCCTGGTAGCCCTGTTTTAATGAACGCCTGGGCACACTCTCCCTGTTTGCCTCCCTCAGACCCTAAGTTTGTAGAGCTTTGTCCTGAGAACCACCAGCGAATTTTCCTGTCTTCCGGGAGCCATGCCCCTGGTAGGTGGTGTTAGAGACCTCAATTGTCAGCACTGGTGGGAGTGCTAGCCGGGAATTCCACGCCGCAAGTCCCGAGCCAATCCTGTTTCCCTAGGTCTGGCTATCGTGCTCCTGGGAGAGCTGGGAGGGGCCCTTGAGGTTTCCCCGTGGTGTTGAGAGAGATGGCAATGGGATTACACACTTGTCGCGTTGGTTTCAATGAAGTTATCTCCTCCGCCTGTAATGTCAGTTCTATGCCATGGTGGTATCCCATTAAAATGGTGACCATTTGTTCCCTTTGCTGGGTGACAAATGCAATGGGTGGGTCCTGACTATCTCTCCCAAGCCCCATTTCAATCCTGTGGC
Organism: Callospermophilus lateralis; assembly: GCF_048772815.1. NCBI lineage: Eukaryota > Metazoa > Chordata > Mammalia > Rodentia > Sciuridae > Callospermophilus > Callospermophilus lateralis. The sequence goes on from NW_027514431.1 coordinate 799,214, forward strand.
CACTGCCTATGAAGGCTCAGTTGTCTTTTAACTCTGTCAATTCAGAAAGCCCAACCAGTTATTTCAGCAGGAATGTTAGTGCTGAGTCACAAAAACCAGACGAATCTAAGCTTGAATGCAGCCAATCCGGGCTCTGTGTGTGTTCTGAGGGGCCCAGACTGTTCGCCCTAGATTCACAACAGGTCAACATTGCCTAGTGATTCTGAGCAAACAGCATTTAGACAGTTTATGACTTCCTATGCCCGTGCAGCTGAAGAGATCAGAGACTTGATTTCTCCATGCCTGCCTTCATAATGGATCTCCTGTATTGCTACTTTTTAATATCTGTGCATGTGCGTGTTTGTATATATATATAAATATATATATATATATATATATATATATATATATATATATATATATATACACTCTTCAGATTTTTCAAAATATGAAATATATGTGTCTTATTATACACTCCCTAAATTCATTCATATTCATATCTGTGGATTTATAATCAACTTTCCACAAGATTATTCTCATAATAATCATCCACCTGCAATACATATTGTTTCCTAGTACTGAAAACTAAATTCAGTGAATGGTGCATACAAACCCTATTATTTCTACATTTACTTAGCCAGTTTAAAATCAATGCAAGTAGATTCCTAGGGGACATGATGTGTATTTTGACTTTCATTTTTATTCAACACTTGTACGTTACTATGTCTTCAGTTTATCCACATCATAGGATATATATTTCAGTCACAAATTAGAAAATTTATAGGCATTTGTTTCACGATCAATCACTTCCTGATTCAGAACACATGCATTCCTCCATGTTTCTTGACTGGTCTTTTCATGAGACTTCTTTCCAAACACATTACTTTCGTTTAACATCATCACTTATAAAGCAAAACTCAAACACCATTCATCATAAATCATAATCCTAATATTACCATTAGATATATAACTGGTTGGAATGAATGATTGTATATCAATATAAGATTTCTTATATATTTTCACATGTCATTTCAATCCATTATTTAAAGTGGAATCAGTTATGTTATTTATTCATAGTATGGTCTATTCATGCATTATCTCTATATTCATAGACAGAGGTTACACCTCTTTGTGCCCCTAATACTAATGTATGCGTCTTCAAATTATTGCTCCCAGAAATGGTGAAAGAAATACTCATGTCACCTGATCTACATATACATTTTATCACAGTAATATTCTGAACAACAAACAAATAAAATATCACACTTATGATTGTACCAAAGCCTAAAAGGAAAGTGAATGTTGATAACTAATAGCATCCATGTCCAGGTTGCCTAATGCTCTCAAATGTCATTCCCATTCATGACGACATATTTGTTTTTTCCTATGATTATATATTCAAACTCAAGCCTGTTGAAAATGTCTAATCCTATCCGTCACTTTATACTTTGCCTGATTTAGTAATGTCTCTATTGACACCTGCTTTCCTACATATTTTCCCCAGTTCATCATTTTGGCTTACTCTTCACATGTGCTGACATTTACATTCACTCTCTAAACAAAACCCTATTGCTAAAGAAGCTTTTTTTCCAAATCATATACTCACTCTTCTTCCTAAACCTACTGACTATCTCCCTAATCCTACCAACTATCCCTTTTTGACTGGATGTTCTCTTCTACATTCAATCATCCAAGGTACAAGGTCCTATGCCATTGTATTTCGATTTAACTGAGACAATTGTACAGAACATTATTCAACACTAAGTATCCAAACCAAGGGCCCAATGCCATTCTGGGCTTCAAATCTTTCTTAGATTCCCGTTTTTATACATATATTTCACCTATATATTCTTATAAATATCACAGGTTCCCAATCCCATTATTCATCCTGCAGAATGATTCCTAACCCAAATCGAAAATATTCCACACCATACCAAACAAACCGCCTTTCTACCTATTCTCAAAAATGATCACTACCTGCTTCTCAGGGAAAGCCCCTCTTCAGAGGTTTCCTGGCATTTGGACATCCTCACATCTGTAGGTACCAAGAAGATGACTCTGTCCTTGGTAATCAAACATGTGAGACCATGGACCAAACAGGACTGTGTGGAGCCTTGGCTTCCTGGATCCCAAGTTCAGAGAAGTGCCATCAACAAGGAAGTGAGGTGGAGATCACTTTCTTCAGGATCTGAATGAGTCACTGCTTGGCAACCACTTTGTTGCTTCCAAAAGTACCATGAGCCACATGAAAATCGGGGCAGCCTCCACCTCATGGTACTTTTGGAAGCAACAAAGTGGTTGCCAAGGCAGTGACATCATTCAGATCCTGAAGAAAGTGATCTCACCTCACTTCCTTGGTGATGGAACTCTCTGAACTTGGGATCCAGGAAGCCAGGCACCCAGAGACAGTCCCTGTTCTAGTCCCAGTGGTCTCACATGTTTGGAATTACCAAGGACAGAGTCAGTCTTTCTTGGTACCTACAGATGTGAGGATGTCCAAATGCCAGGAAACCTCTGAAGAGGGGCTTTCCCTGAGAAAGCAGGTAGTGGATCATTTTCTGAGAATAGGTAGGAAAGGCGGTTTGTTTGGTATGGTGTGGAATATTTCTATTAAGTCCTTTGACAAGGTGAGTGTTTCTACGTGTGTGTATCCCACTGAGTCCATTGTTGTAGACATTAGAAAAGACAATGCATCAATGGATGTGTCCTGTCTAGTAGAAAGCTTCCCAGCATTCATCCTGCCCAATTCATGAGTGGACTCTGGCTTGCCTTATGGATGGGCAACACCTACAAGCTTCCTAATTTCCTGTTTTCTCTCTCAATTCAGCCCACTCTCCAGAATAGTATCATGGTTTTGTGTCCAAGATTTGTACCACCTCCAAGATCTGTGACATGGCTATGTACTGGATAGCTGAAGGAAATGGCTAGCATCTCAGAAATCTCAGATATCTGTTGACAAGGAAAGTCTCAGTGGAGAAACCCTGCTTTGGTCCTTTTGCTTAACTATTGTTCTGTTGAATGTCAGGAAGTTTTTTGCCTCAAGCCACCACTTTGTGAACCCTGAAGAAAACAGTTTTCAAATGGAAATGAATGGGCATCACCTGTGGCTCTTTGCTTAATTGCTTAGGATTGAGATATGTCTGAATCAGCCTGTTGGCCCTGTGTGACGCTGTGGATTAGATTCTCATCACCTGATGGATCTAAAGATAGATCCCATGCGTGCATCCAAAACCAAAATGGCAAAAAGATCAGATATTGTTGATGAACTCTCTTGCCTTCCTCTGGTAGGTTCCAGATATCCATCAAGTGAGAATAGGGATTCTTTGGGTCAAATGAGTTCTTCAAAGCCCTGCAGAGGCTAGGCCATAGGTGCTTGATTATCATGACTCCAATTCACTTAAAGAATCTAAACCCCAAAGCTAGAAGGCCTCAAGTTGGAGAAGCCAAGCAATATTAAAGGTAGGCCTATTTGATTACTCCTGGTTCACAGGAAGAGAGTCCAGGCCACCCTTACTTTAGGCGAATGCGGTGCAAGGAGCTTATTTTGGACACTGTCGTGGGCTGCATCCCTTATGGAAACCTCCAGCCAGAGGATATAATGAGTGTCTATATGGAAGAAGATGAGGGCCATGTGAGAGTGTTTTGGTTTTAATTGTGGACATTTGTCTGGCGGTTGGAAGAGATCACTGGGTCCACCTAGGCTTGCACTCTGCTGTGATTCCCCTTAGAGACTGAGTTCTTTTACTGATCTCAGAGAATTATTGCCAGGAATTGTGTTGGAATTTTAGATGGCCATGCATGAGAGTTGCCCTTGGAAAGTGACATCTAGGCCCTAGTTGACTTTCCACAGAGCACAGGGAATCTCAGCCAGGATAACACATGATATTATTCTTAAAGACTTGGCAGCCATATTTGAGAGTCAAAACACACATGGACCATACTTTGTAGACCTCAATGGGCCTGGCTTAATCTGACTTTTGGCCACTTTTGGAAGCCTTGCCTGTAAGAATTCTCCAGAGTTTTCATTTAATGGTTTCTGAGTGAATTGAAATCCACAGTGCCTCCAACTTCATCCTTGAAAATTGGCTATATCAATATCATGAAATTTTTGAAATTCCCATGACCGGGTAGCACTGGAGAACATTTGGATGTCCTCTTGCTGATCATGAGTATACAGGACAGTGCCTTGATTGACTGGGTTTTATGAAAATGGTGTAGAACAGAGATTCCAGTAAGTTGGATCTTGCTGAGTAGTTGTTCTAGAGCAGTGGTTGGCAGGTGTGTGATAAAACATCTGTGGTGGGGGCATGTGGATCTGCCACTGGCTTCCAAATGGATTGTGACTGACATTTTGCAGTCAGTAGAACCTTATATGTAAAAGCATTTTGTTATATGGAGAGGTTTCAGGGCAATGTTCAGAATCAGGATGCTATGGTCAATAGGGCAAGTTATGTGGGATAGAAGCCTGGTTGGTGCATTCTCCTGCAGAACTCGACACACCACACTTGACAGAACTCACTTCAGCACTGTGTCCCAGGTGAACCCTTGTATTTAATGAAGCAAATACCAAACTCCCAGTGCAGCAGCAAGAAACACCACGAAAGTGGAGGATGACCAAATGAATTTACAGTCCACACGGGGAGACACCTAGAATCCAGTGGCCACAGTATACCTACAAATAGAAAATTCAGCACTGCTGCCTCATGTTTATTGGAAAATAAGAAACCATGTCATCCAGGTCACATAGATGCAGAACCAGATTTGATGGTCTCACTACATATGAAGCTAATGCTTCTGACAACAGCATATATTTCATTGCCCAACCTCACAGGCAGTTTCTTCAGATGTTAGGCTGGCAGAAATTCATGTTTTTGGAGTGATTACCCTGTCCCTTACTTTTGGAAACTCCTCTACCAACTCCAAATTTGTGAACTTCTGAGCATTTTCCATTCCACATATGTATTCACAGATTTTCTAAATGTTCTCCTCTAATTGTGTCTTATGTACGGCGAAGGTAATGTCAAGGCATTATTCTGAATGAGAGTGGGAAGATTTTTGTGTAGCACATATTTGCATACACATTGGATACATTTTCCAATTTTCCATTCGAAATACTGAATCCCTGACACTAACACATGCCCTACTAGACTTTGACTTCTTATCCTAATTTGATGGAGAATAATAACCCAAACAGAATACAAATACAAGAGGTTCACAGGAGGCATGGTGTATAATTGAACTTGCCTTTCATATGATAAATTGTAGGTGTTATAAATCTAGCGAATTTTAATTGAAATAGTTCTCCATGTGTTTTCAAAGTTAACAAATATGTGAATAACTGTCTCCCTTTCTCTGTAGCCTATTCATCACATGTATTTTTATAATCACATACAGAATTCTACCTGGTATCAGTCGTACATTTGGTGAGGTGGCTGGCTTGGCAGATACAAATTGTGAGAAGAGATCACTCCTACTTAACGCTGTTGGAACTGAAAATTCAACATATGGGTGAGCTTTTTATTTAAACAACATGAATCCATGTACATTTAAATGAATATTTTTGGATCTGTGGATGATATATATTTCATGGTGAATTTCAATTCACATACATAATGCTACTTTTTAATGTCTGTGTGTGTGTGTGTCTGTGTGTGTATATATATATATATATATATATATATATATATATATATATATATATATATTCACTCTCCAGATTTTTCAAAATATTTAGTATATTTTTCTTTTTATACCCTCCCTAAATTCATTCATATTCATGTATGTGGATTTATAATCAACTTTTCACAAGATTATTCTCAGAAATATTCCTCCACCTGAAATACATATTTTTTTCCTTCTACTGAAAACTAACTTTGGGGGATCACATGATGGCGGCGAATGGAGTGCATTACCCCCATGTACCACGTCACTGTGCGGGAAAATGACGAGTTAGAACGGCTAAAACCTATCTTGTTAGGAATTTCCAGCAAATTTGGGGTGCTCCAAAACCTAGTGGACATATATCCATCTCACGAGGATCAGCTACGGGGGCTCAAACGCGAGTGATTTTTCCGCACGGAGGGTCATGCTGCTTATTCAGCAAATTGCCCTGCAGCTAGAGTGTGTGGCGCGCACTGGGAAAAGACGAAATAGCATCGCAAATATACAGTGGTGCGGATTCTATGGGCTCCTGCCCGCTATGCAATTACTGTGCTCAGTGCTGAATTCTGGGATTGAGACGGGGATGGATGTGGTCCAATTCCGTTCTCCATACCGGTCAGACCACAGAGGAAGCCAGCGTCCACCATCTTGAAGAGCTGACGTCACCATCCCTGTTTTCGACTGATCGCAGCTCATTCAGCTATAGAACAGGTAATTTCAGGATTCCATTCACCTTTGCTTCGCAGACAAATTACTCAGGCTCAGTGCTAAAGAACCCGCAGAAACTGCGTCTTGGAGCCAGCTCCTATTAGAACATACACTGAGCCCAGAGCGGCCAAATTTGGCCTCCCTGAACTGATCTGGCCCAGGGCTCAAGAACCCGTGGAAACTGCTTCCCGGTCCGGGTCTTGCTGAATAATGTGGAGGTAAATATCAACCGAGCCTTCATAGGCAGTGGCAACAGGATTGAGACGAGGCTTGTGAGGGCAAGTCAGGACTCACCCATTGCTTTGGTCACCCAGCAAAGGGAACGAAATGCTGCCTTTTGCATGGGATACCAACATGGCAGAGATCTGATGTCATCAGAAAGCAGCGGAGGAGATAACTTCATTAATACCAGCGGTGACAGAAACAGTTGGTCTCCTGGTAAAGAAAGTGAGTCAGAAATACTCGAGTCTCTCTCACTTTGTCATCAAGCCAGAGGGGCAGAGCAGAGCCGCTGCCCATGCCTGGAACAGGCCCAGCGACACACCTGCATGATACTCACTTCACTCCAATTGGAATAGAGGCAGAGGAGAGCCACCACAGGTGCCCAGAACAGGCCTAGCGACCAGCAGGCATGGTAGTCACGTCACCTCAATTGGAGTAATTGCAGAGCAGAGCCTTCTCCAGCACCTAGTACAATCCAAGTGGCCCACCGGCATGGTAGTCACATAACCCCAATAGGAGTAGGCGCAGAGCAGAGTCTTTGCCCATGGTGCCCGGAACAGGCCCAGCAACCTGCCGCATTCGTAGTCACGACACCCCAATTGGAGTAGCGGCAGAGCAGAGCCACCACCCGCGCCCTCAAGGTAGACAAATCTGCACCCGACCAGCAGAAGAGGCCCAGCGGCCTGCCAGCGCGGCAGACACTTCACCCCATTTGGAGTAGGGGCAGAGCAGATCCATCGCCCATGCCCGTAAGGTAGGCAGACCTGCGACCGACGGCAGAACAGGCCCACCCACCCGCCGGCATGGTAGTCACGTCACCCCAATTGGAGTAGGGGCAGAGCAGAGCCGCCGCCCGTGCCTCTAAGGTAGGCAGACCTGAGACCGACTGGCAGAACACCCCAGGGGTCCATGGGTGTGGTACACACGTCACACCAATTAGAGGAGGGGCTTAGCAGAGCCGCTTCCCGCGCCTGCAGGGTAGGCAGACCTGCGACCGATCAGGAGAACAGGCCCAGCGGCCCATCAGCATGGTAGATAGATCACCCCAATTGGAAGAGCACAACAGCCACACCCCGCACCTGCAAGGAAGACTTTTCAAATATACAAGAGCAATATAAATATATAGGGGGAAAATTTCAAAATCACAACAGTTTCACCAAGCAGAAAGAAACGCGAGCCGTATGAAAAGACAAAGAAAAAAGGACCACAAGCAATGCAGGTCAACACAACTTTAGAAGAGGTAATAGCTGCAGCAGATGGAATGTCAGATAAAAAACTCAGGATATACATGCTTCAGATAATCTGGAGTCTCAAGGAAGACATTAGACAGCAAAATCAGACAATGAAAGATCACTTCGACAATGAATTACACAAACAAATCCAAGAAGCAAAAGATCAATTATACAGGGAGATAGAAGTTGTAAAAAATGACAAACAGAAATCCTAGAAATGCAGGAAGCAATAAAACAACTTAAAAACTCAATTGAGAACACTACCATCAGAGTAGAACACTTAGAAGATAGAACATCAGACAATGAAGACAAAGTATTTCAACTTGAAAAGAACATAGACAGCTCAGCAAGACTGTTAAGAAACCATGAACAGAACATCCGTGAAATATGGGATAACATAAAGAGACCAAACTTAAGAGTCATTGGGATACAGGAAGGTATAGAGGTCCAAACCAAAAGAATGAGCAATGTATTTAATGAAATAATACGAGAAAACTTCCCAGACTTGAAGAATGAGACAGACTCCCAAGTCCTAGAAGCCAACAGGACGCCGAATGTGCAAAATCATAAGAGATCCACACCTAGACGCATTATAATGAAGATACCCAACGTACAGAATAAAGAGAGAATTTTAAAAGCTACAATTGAAAGGAAGCAGATTACATTTAGGGGTAAAGCAATCAGGATAACAGCTGATATTTCAACACAGACTCTGAAAGCTAGAAGATCCTTGAAATATATGTTTTTGTCAGGAGCTTTAGCTTCATTTCTAGTGAAAGCATCAAAGCTGTGTCTGCATCTATGTAACCTGGAGAACATGGTTTCTTATTTTCCAAAAGACATGAGGCGGCAGTGCTGAATTCACTCTTTGTAGGTAAACTGTGGCCACTGAAGGCTAAGTGTCTCCCCGTGTGGACTGTGAAGCCATTTGTTCATCCTCCACTTTTCATGGTGTTTCTTGCCGCTGCACTGGGATTTTGGTATTTGTTTCACTAAATAAAATGATTTCAACTGAGACCCAGTGCTGGAGGGAGTTCTGTCATGTATGGTGGGTCAGGGTCTGCAGGAGAATTCACCAACCAGGATTCTATCCCACATAGATTGCCCCCTTGATCATAGCAACCTGATTCTGAACATTGCCCTGAAAATCTTCATATAAAAAGATGCCTTTACATGGAGAGGTTTCAGACATATAAGGTTCTGCTGGATGCATCATGTCAGTCTCAAGCCCTTTGGAAGTAATGGCAGATCCACATGGCCCCACAAGAGATGTTTTATCACACACCTGCACACCACCTGCACACACACCACTATTCAGTAGGCTACAAGTTACTGGCATTTCTGTTCTACACCATTTTCATGAAACCCAGACAATCAAGGCACTATCTGGTACACTCATGATGAGCAAAAGGACATCAAATGTTCTCCAGTGCCACCTGGTCATTGGAATGGCAAAAAATTCATGGTATTTATGTAGCCACTTTTCAAGGATGAAGTTGGAAGCACTGTGGGTTTCAATTCATTCAGGAACCATTAAATGGTGAGGAAGCTCATTTCAATAAAAGATCTGGAGAACTCTCACAGGCAATTTTTCCCAAGGAGTGAGCTAGATCTCAGTTTAGAAGGGCGAATCTCATTAGTGGCCTATTCCACTGCCACACAAATGACCGCAATTGAAACCAAAACACTCCCACATGACCCTCATCTTCTGCCATAGAGACACTCATCATAACCTCTTGCTGCAGGTTTTCATGAGGGATGCAGCCCAAACAGTGTCCAAAATAAGCTCACTTACCCCTCAATTGCCTAAAGTCAGGGTGGCCTGGACACCCTTCCTGTGAACCAGGAGTGATCAAATAGGCCTGCCCTTAATACTGCTCTGCTTCTCCATTTTGACTGTACTGATTGTTGAGTATAAATTCTTTGTGTGAATTGGAGTCATGAGAAAATCCAAGCACCTATGCATTAGCCTCTTCAGGGCTTTGAAAAACTCATTTGACCCAAATGATATCTATTCTCACTTGATAGAGGTCAGGACTTACAGAGGAAGGCAAGAGACTTCATCCACATTGACTGCTCTTATGGCCATTTTGGTTTTGGATTCAGAGATGGGATCTTTCTGTAGATCTGTCAGGTGCCGAGAATCTAAGCCCCAGCCTCACATAGGGCCAAGGGGCTGATTCAGACACATCCCTTTTGAAGCAATTAAGCAAACAGCCACAGGTGATGCCCATTCATTTTCATTTGAAAACTGTTTTCTTCAGGCTTTACAAAGGGGTTGCCTGAGGCAAAGAAATTCCTGACATTCAGGGCAACAGAACAAAAGGTTAGCAAAAGGCAGAAAGCAGGGTTTCTCCACTGAGACTTTACTGGTCACACTGATATCTGAGTTTTCTGAGATGCTCCCATTGCCTTCAGCTATCCAGTACATGGCCATGTAACAAAGCTTGGAGGCGGTACATATCTTGGACACCAAACCATGAGACTATTCCGGAGAGTGGCCAGAATTCAGGAAGAAAACTGGAGCTTAGGAAGATAGTAGGTGTTGTCCATTCATAAGGCAAGCTGCAGTCCATTCATCAATTGCGCAGGATGAATGCTGGGTAGCTTTCTACTAGACAGGGCACTTCCATTGATGCATTCTCTTTTCAAATGTCAACAACCACGGACACAGTGGGATATACTTTTAGAAACCCTCGCCATGTCAAACGACTTTCTAGAAACAATCCACTCAAAAACAAACAATCCACCATCCCTACCTATTCTCAGAACATGAGACAAAACCACAAACTCACACCCACACCCACAAAGCACCTCCTTCCCAGAAGTAGGTCTTTGATTATCCGGAGTTTCCTCTGACTGGTGGGCCATACCATGTTCCCCCGAAATGGCCTGTACTTTCTCAGATTTGGTGTCTTTGCCAGAACAACTACCTGCTTTCTCAGGAAACACCTGTCTTCATAGCTTTCCTGGCCTTTTGCCATCCTCACATCAGTTGGTACCAATAAAGACTGACTCTGTCCTTGGTAAATCCAATCAAGTGTGCCAACTGGGACTGGCACTGGCTCTGGGGGCCTAGCTTCCTGGTTCCCAAGTTAAGAGAGTTCCACTACAAAGGAAGTGAGGTGAGGTCACTTTTTTTCAGGAACTGAATGAGGTCACTGCCTTGGCAACTACTTTGCCCTAACAGTTGCTTCCAAGGGTCCCATGAGATGGATGTTGCCCCAATTCCTGTGACATTTTTACAAGTTAGAATGGTATATCAACCATAGTCACCCAGGAACAGCTCTCCACACAGGCTTGGTTTGGTCCATCTTCTCTACATTAAGAAGAGAGAGGCTGATTCAGACACAACCCTTCATCCTGACCAGGCTGTTTGCCATGGAAGATGACCTTTGCTCTCTCAGGTCCTTCATACCTGCCTACATGTTTTCCAGGGATAATTTCTGCATGGACCATTGAGGTTCTAAGTAGGTGGAAGATCCCCTCCATCCCTGCATTGTAAGACCAACTCTGTTCCAGCTCTTCTGTAATGTTATATTGAGGGAACAGTGTATGGTTATGCTTAATAACCAGTTCGATTTGGGTTAGGAATCATTCTACGGGATGTATAATGGTATTGGGTAACTGCAATACTTACAAGAATATATAGGTGAAATATAAGTATGAAAACAGAAATCCAGGTAAGATTTGAAGTCCAGAAAGTCATTGGGTCCTTGATTGGATTACTTAGCTTGAATTACGTTCTGCACAGGTATCTCAGATAAATTGATATACAATGGCATAGGAACTTGTACCTTGGATGATTGAATGTAGAAGAGAACATCCCCTCAAACAGAGATAGTCAGTAGGATCAGGAAGATAGTCGGTAAGTATCGGAAGAACAATGAGTATAGGATTTGGACCAAAAGTTATTTAGCAATAGGGTTTCGGTTAGAGAGTGAATTTCAATAACAGCACATGTGAAGGGTCTCTAACAATGATGAAGTGGGGAAAATATGTAGGAATGCAAATATCAATAGAGACATTAGGAAATCAGGCAAAGTATAAAGTGAGTGATAGGATTAGATATTTTCAACAGGGTTGAGGTTGAACATATAATCTTAGGAAGAAACAAATATGTAGTCACCAATCGGATTGACATTTGAGAGCATAAGGCACCCTGAACATGGATGTTTTTAGTAATCCATGTTCACTTTCTATTTAGGATTTTGTAGAATCATAAGTGTGACCTTTGAATTTTGTGTCTAGAATATTACTGTGATGAAATGTATATGTAGATCAGGTGACATGAGTATTTCTTCCACCATTTCTGGAAGCAATATTTTGAAGATGTATAAATTTGTATTGGGGCTACAAAAAGGTGCACCCTGTGTCTATGAATACAGAGGAAATGCATGAATAGACCATACTGTGAATAAATAATAAAACTGGTTTCAACTTGAAATAATAGATTGAAATAAATTTGAAAACAAATAAGAAATCTTATATTAATATACAATCATTCATTCCAACCCATTATACATCTAATGGAAATATGAGGATTTTGGTTTATCATGAAAAGTGTGTGACTTTGCTTCAAACTGATTATGAAAATCGAAAATAATTTGTTTGGAAAGAAGTCTCATGAAAAGACCAGTCAAGAAACCTGGAGGAATACATGTGTTCTGAAGCAGGAAGCGATTGAAAGTGAAACAAATGCCTATAAATTTGCGAAATTTTTGATGAAATATATGTCCTATGATGTCCATAAACTTAAGAAAGAGTAATGTACCAGTGTGTAATAAAAACGAACGTCAAAATACACAACACGTCCAATAGAATTCTACATGCATTGATGTTAAACTGGTTCAGTTACTGTAGAAATATTAGGATTTGAAGGCACCAATCACTGTAGTTAGTTTTCAGTACTAGGAAACAAATATGTACTTCAGGTGGATGAATATTTCTGAGAATAATCTTGTGAAAATTTTATTATAAATCCACATACATGAACATGAATGAATTTTGGGACTCTAAATAAGACACAAATATTTCATATTTTGAAAAATATGGAGACTATATATATATATATATATATATATATATATATATATATATATATTTACACACACACACACACACACAAAACACACACACAGACTTTAAAATGTAGTAATATATGCCAATCGAAATCCATCATGAAATATATATCATCCACAAATGCAAAAATATATATTTTACAGAATATGGATTTATGTATAATTTTGTTCAACTAGGAAGCTCACCCATAGGTTGAATATTCAGTTCCAAAGCGTTTAGGAGGAGTGATCTCTTCTCACAATTTGTATTTGCTGAGGAAGCCACCTCACAAAAATGTAGGTGTGATACCAGGTAGCTTTCAGTATGTGCATATAAAAATACATATGTTGAATAGGCTACAGAGAAAGGGAGTCAGTAATACACATATTTTGAACTTTAAAAACACATGGAGAACTATTTAATTAAAAATTGACTAGATTTATAACACATAAACTTTATCATGTAAAAGGCAAGTCCAAATATACATCATGCCTCCTTTGAACTGCTTGTATTTATATTCTGTTTGTGTTATTTTTCTCCATCATATTAGGATTAGTAGCCAGAGTCAAGTAGGGTATGGGATAGTGTCAGGGATTCTGTATTTTGAATGGAAAATTGGAAATTGTATCAAATGTGTGTGCAAATATGTGCAACCCAAAACTTCCCACTCTGATCCAGAACAATGCCTTGACATTACCTTCGCTCCAAGGAAGACACAATTAGAGGAGAAGAGTTAGAAAATTTGTGAATATATGTCTGGAATGGAAAATGCTCAGGAGTTCACAAACTTCGAGATGGTAGAGGAGTTTCCAAAAGCAAGGGACATGGTAAACACAACACCAACATGGAGCTCTTCTGGCCTAAAGACTGTTTGAGAAACTGCATGTGAGATTGGGCACTTGAAATATAAGTTGTTGTCAGAAGTTTTAGCTTTCTTTCTAGTGAGACCATCAAAGATGGGTCTGCATCTATGTGACCTGGACGACATGTTTTCTTATTTTCCAATGAACATGGGGCAGCAGTGCTGAATTCTCTCTTTGTAGGTAAACTGTGGCCACTGGGGGCTTAGTGTCTCCCCGTGTCGCTGTGAAGACATTTGGTCATCCTCCACTTTTCGTGGTGTTTCTTGCTGCTGCACAGTGAGTTTGATATTTGCTTTACAAAATACAAGGAGTTCAACTGGGACACAGTGCTGCAGGGAGTTCTGTCACTTGTGGTGGGTTAGAGTCTGCAGGAGAATGCACCATCCAGGCTTCTATCACTCATTGCTTGCTACATTGCCCCCTTTTCCATTGCAACCCAATTCTGAACATTGCCCTGAAACCTCTCTATATAACAAGGTGCCTTTACATAAATGGGTCTGCTGGCTGCTGCAAGTCAATCACATGCTATTTGGAAGTCAATGGCAGATCCACATGGCCCCACCACAGATGTTTTGTCACACACCTGCCCACAACTGCTCAACGCGCACTACTCAGAAGGTTCCAACTTACTGGCATCTCTGTTCTATTCCATTTTCATGAAACCCAGTAAATCAAGGCCCAGTCTGGTACACTCATGATGAGCATCAGGAGATCTAACTGTTCTCCAGTGCCACCTGGTCATGGGAATTTTAAAAATTTCATGGTATTTATCTAGCCATTTTTCAAAGAGGAATTTGGAGCCACAGTGGGTTTCAATTCATTCATGAACCATTAAATGTTGTGGAAGCTCATTTCAATGAAAGATCTGGAGAACTCTCACAGGCAATGCTTCCCAAAGAGTGGCCTAAAGGTCACATGAGGCCAGGCCCATTGAGGTCTACAATGTGAGGTCCATGGGTGTTTTGACTCTCAAATATGCCTGCCAAGTCTTTCAGAATAAAATCCGGGTATATCCTGGCTGACATTCTCAGTGCTTTGTGGAAAGCCACCCTGGGCATAGATCTCAGTTTCAAAGGGCAAGTCTAATGCGTGGCCTCCTAAAATCCCAACACAATTCATGTGAATACTTCTCTGAGGTCAGTTCCAGAACTCAGTCTCTAAGGTGAATCAAACCCGAGTTAAAGCCCAGGTGGACCCAGTCTTATCTTCCAACAGCCAAATAAATGACCACAATTAAATCCAAAACACTCCCACATTGCCCTCATCTTCTTCCATATAGACACTCATCATTACCTCTGGCTGGAGGTTTCCATGAGGGGTAAAGCACAAGACAGAGTCTGAAATAATCTAACTTGCCCTCATTTGCCTAAAGTCAGTGTGACCTGGACACCCTTCCTGTAAACAAGGAGTGATTTAATAGGCCTGCCACTAATACTGCTCTGCTTCTCCAATTTGAGGCCTACTGACTGTCATGTATAGATTCTTTATGTGATTTGGATTCATTAGAAAACCCAAGCACATATGGGCTAGCCTCTGCAGGGCTTTGAAGAACTCGATTAATTCAAAGGATCCCCAAATTCACTTGTTGGAGGTCAGGAACCTAACAGAGAAAGGCAATAAACTTCATCTACAATGACTGATTTTTTAGACATTTTGGTTTTGGATGAACACATGGGATCTTTCTTAAGATCCATTAGGCGCTGAATATCTAAGACACAGCCTCACACACGGCCAAGAGGCTGATTCACACACATATCTCTCAAAGCATTTTAGCAAACAGCCACAGGTGATGCCCATTCATTTCCATTTGAAAACTGTTTTCTTCAGGATTCACAAAGGGGTGGCCTGAGGCAAAGACCTTCCTGACATTCAGGGCAACAGAGGAATAGGGAAGCAAAAGGCCCAAAGCCGGTTTTCTCCACTGAGACTTTCCTTGTCACACTGATATCTGAGTTTTCTGAGATGCTCCCTTTCCTTTCAGCTATAGAATACATTGGCCATGTCACAGAGGTTGGAGGTGGTACATAACTTGGACAAAAAACCATGAGCCTACTCTGGAGAGTGGCCAGATTCAGAAAGAAAACAGGAACTTAGGAAGATAGTACGTGTTGCCCATTGATAAGGCAAGTCACAGTCCATTCATAAATTAGGCAGGATAAATGCTGGAATTCTTTCTACTAGACAGGACACATCCATAGATGAATTCTCTTTTCTAATGAATACAACCACGGACACAGAGAGTTACACAGATATAGAAACACTCACATTGTCAAAGGAATTACTAGACACAGTCCACTCCAAACCCAACAAACTGCCTTTCCTACTTATTCTCAGAACATGAGAAAAAACCACAAACTCACTCCCACACCCACAAAGACACCTCCTTCCCCCAAGTAATTCTGTGACTATCCTGAGTGTCGTCTGACTGGTAGGCCATACTATGTACCCCCAAATGGCCTGTCCTGTCTCAGATATGGTCTCCTTGGCCAAATCTGTGACGTTGTCAGGAGCCAGAAATGGGAAAGTACCTTTTTCTCAGGAAAGGCCCCTCTACAAAGCTCTCCTGGCATTTGGCCATCCTCACATCAGTAGGTTCCAGGAAACACTGATTCTGTCCTTGGTAAATCCAAACAAGTGACCTCAATGGGACTGGGACTGGGACTGGCTCTGGTTGCCTGGCTTCTGCACACAAGTTCAGAGAGTTCCATCACCAAGGAAGAGAGGTGAGATCACTTACTTCAGGTAGTGAATGAGGACACTGCCTTGGCAATCACTTTGTCCTAACAGTTGCTTCCAAGGGTCCCATGAGATAGAGGCTGCCCCTACTTCCTGTGACACTTTCACAAGTTAGAATGGTGAATCAACCATAGGCACCCAGGAACAGCTCTCCACACAGGCCTGGTTTGGTCCATTTTCTCTACATTGAGAACAGAGAGGCTCATTAAGATACAACCCTTCATCCTGACCAGGTTGTTTGCAATGGAAGATGAGTTTTGCTCTTTAAGGTCCTTCATAGCTGCCTATATCTTCTCCAGGGATCACATCTGCATGGACCTTTGAGTTTTTCAGCATATGGAATATCCCCTACATTCCTGTATTGTAAGACCAACACTGTCCCTGGTCTTTTGTTAAGTGAGATTGTGGGAACAGTGTATGTTTAGGGTTTAATAACATGTTTGATTTGGGTTAGGAATCATTCTGCTGGATGAATAATGGTATTGGGAACCTGTGATATTTATTGAAACATAGACATAAAATATAAGTATGAAAACAGAAATCTAGGTAAGATTTGAAGCTCAGAAGGGCATTGAGCTGTTGATTGTGATACTTAGCTTTGAATTATGTTCCGCATATATGTCTCAGATAAATCGATAATCAATGGCATAGGACCTTGTACCTTGGATGATTGAATGGAAAAGAGAACTTCCACTCAAACAGGGAAACTCAGTAAGATTAGGAAGATAGTCAGTAGCTTTCAAAGAAGAGTGAGTACAGGATTTGGACCAAAAATTCTTTATCAATAGGGTTTCGCTTAGAGAGTGAAAGTAAATATCATCACATGTGAAGAGCCACTCACATGGTGAACTGGGGAAAATATTTAGGAAAACAGACATCAATAGAGACATTAGGAAATCAGGCAAAGTATAGAGTGAGTGATAGGATTAGACATTATTAACTGCATTTAGGTTGAATATATAATTTTAGGAAGAAACAAATACGTAGTCACCAATAGGATTGATATTTGAGACTATTAGGCAAACTGGACCTGGATGTTTTTAGGAATCCATGTTCAGTTTCCATTTAGGCTTTGGTACAATCATAAGTGTGACTTTTGCTTTTTGTGTCCAGAATATTACTGTGATACAATGTATATGTAGATAAGGTGACCTGAGTATTTCTTCCACCATTTCTGGGAGCAATATTTTGAAGATGTATAAATTAGTATTCGGGGAACAAACAGGTGCACTCTTTGTCTTTGAATATGGAGAATATGCATGTTTAGACCATACTGTGAATAAATAATATAACTGGTTCCAACTTCAAATAATGGATTGAATTGAAATGTGAAAATATACAGGAAATCTTATATTGATATACAACCATTCATTCCAACCCGTTTTACATCTAATGGTAATATGAGGATTATGGTTTATCATGAAGAGTGTGTGAGTTTTGCTTAAAATTGATTATGGAAATTGAAAATATTTTTTTTGGAAAAAAGTCTCATAAAAAGACCAGTCAAGAAACCTGGAGAAATACATGTGTTCTGAAGCAGGAAGTGACTGAAAGTGAAACAAATGCTTATAAATTTGTGAAATTGTAGATGAAATACATATCCTCTGATGTGCATTCACTGAAGGAATAGTAATGTACCAGTGTTGAGTAAAAATGAACGTCAAAATAAACATCATGTCCCATAGGAATCTTCTTGCATTGATGTTAAACTGAGTCAGTTAATGTAGAAATATTAGGATTTGAATGCACCATTCACTGAATTTAGTTTTCAGTCCTAAGAAACAAATATGTATTTCAGGTGGATGAATATTTCTGAGAATAATCTTGTGAAAATTTGATTATAATTCCACATACATGAACATGAATGAATTTGAAAATTTGATTATAATTCCACATACATGAACATGAATGAATTTTGGGACTGTACATAAGACACATCTATTTCATATTTTGAAATATATGCAGAGTGTGCATATATATATATATATATATATATATATATATATATATATATATATACAAGAGTGTGTATACACACACACACACACACACACAAAACAGACATTAAAAAGTAGCAATATATATGCCAATTGAAATTCTTCATGAAATATATATCATCCACAGATCCAAAAATCTTCATTTTACTGAGCGTGGATTTATGTGTAATATTGTTTAACTAGGAAGCTCACCCATAGCTTAAATTTTCAGTTACAACATCGTTTAGAAGGAGTGATCTCTTCTCATAATTTGTATCTGCCAAGTCAGCAACCTCACAAAAATGTACGTGTGATACCAGGTAGGATTCTATATGTGCATATAAAAATACATGTGCTGAATATGCTACAGAGAAAGGGAGACAGGAATTCACATATTTGTCAACTTTAAAAACACATTGAGAGAGGGAGGGGCAGATCTGCCAATCGCTCCTTCAAGGTAGGCGGACCTGCGACCCACCGGCTGAACAGGACCAGTGGCCCGCCACCGTGGAAAACACATCGCCCTGGTTGGGGGAGGGGCAATGCCGCCGGGCCTGCAAGGTAGGCAGACCTGTGACCCACAGCAGGACAGGCCCAGCAATCTGCAGAGGGGCAGAGACGCCCTCTGCGCCTGCAAGGTAGGTGGACCTGCAACCACCGACAGACCAGGCCTATGGCCCGCCAGCATGGTAGACACATCGTCCCGGTTGGGGGAGGGGCGGAGCAGCCACAGGCGCCTGCAAGGTAGACAGACCTGCAAGGGACAGACAAAACAGACCCAGTGGCCCGCGGATGGTCAAAGCTGCCGCCCACGCCTGCAAAGTAGCCCGACTTGCGACCCACTGGCAGAACAGGCCCAGTGCCTGCAGAGGGGCAGAGTTGCTGCTCGCACCTTCAAGGTAGGCAGACCAGCTACCGACTTACAGAACAGGCCCAGCAGCCTGCTGGTGTGGTAGGCACATTGTCCCAATTGTAGGAGGGGCAGAGCCACCACCCGTGCCTGCGAGGGAGATTTTGAAACTATACAAGAGCAATATAAATATATAGGGGAAAAATTCAATAACACAACAGTTTCACCAAGCAGAAAGGAATATGAACAGTATGAAAAGACAAGGAAAGAAAGGACCATAAGCAATGCAGGTAAAGTCAACGTTAGAAGAGGTAATATCTGCAGAAGATGGAATGTCAGATAAAGAACTCAGGATATACATGCTTCAGATGATCTGGAGTCTCAAGGAAGACATTAGAGAGCAAAATCAGACAATGAAAGATCACCTTGATAATGAATTACATAAAAAAAAAATCCAAGAAGCATAAGATCAACTATACAGGGAGATAAAGATTATAAAATCAAACAAACAGAAATCCTAGGAATGCAGGAATCAATAAACCAACTTAAAAACTCAATTGAGAATACTACCAGCAGAGTAGAACACTTAGAAGATAGAACATCAGACAATGAAGACCAATTATTTCAACTTGAAAAGAACACAGACAGCTCAGCAAGACTTTTAAGAAACCATGAGCAGAACACCCAAGAAATATGGGATAACATAAAAAGACCAAACTTAAGAGTCATTGGGATACAGGAAGGTATAGAGGTCCAAACAAAAGGAATGAGCAATATATTCAATGAAATAAAGGAGAAAACTTCCCAGACTTGTAGAATGAGACAGAATCGCAAATCCTAGAAGCTTACAGGATGCCAAATGTGCAAAATCATAAGAGATCCACACCTAGACATATTATAATGAAGATGCCCAACATACAGAAAAAGGAGAGAATTTTAAAAGCTACAAGATAAAGGAAGCAGATTACATTTAGTGGTAAACCAATCAGGATAACAGCTGATCTTTCAACACAGATTCTGAAAGCTAGAAGATCCTGCAATAACATTTTTCAAACACTGAAAGAAAATGGGTTCCATCCAAGAATTGTGTATCCAGCGAAATTAAGCTTCAGGATAGAAGATGAAATTAAAACTTTCCACGATAAACAAAAGTTAAAAGAATTTGCAGCTAGAAAACGATTTCTTAAAAACATCCTTGGCAAAACATCACAGGAAGGGGAAATGAAAAATAACAATGAAAACCAACAGTGGGAGGTAGAGGAGTAAAGGGGGGAAAATAATCAAGGAGGAAAACAAACCATGTTTAGTAACATAAATATACAAATATGGCTGGAAGAACAACCCATATCTCAATAATAACCCTAAATGTTAATGGCTTAAACTCACCAATTAAGAGACACAGGCTAGTAGAATGGATCATAAAACAAGACCCAACAATATGCTGCCTACTGGAGACACATTTGTTAGGAAAAGATATACATAGACTGAAGGTGAAAAGTTGGGAAAAATCATATCACTCATATGGACTTCGGAAACAAGCAGAAGTGTCCATACTCATATCAAATAAAATAGATTTCAAGCCAAAGTTAATCAAAAGGGATAAAGAGGGACACTACATACTGCTCAAGGAAACCATACACCAACAAGACAAAACAATCATAAATATATATGCCCCAAACATTGGTGCAGCTATGTTCATCAAACAAATTCTTCTCAAGTTCAAGATTCTAATAAACCAATATACAATACTCATGGGAGACTCAAACACACCTCTCTCACTACTGGACTGATCTTCCAAACAAAAGTTGAATAATGAAACTATAGAACTCAATAACACAATTAATAACCCAGACTTATGATATATATATATAGAATATACCACCCAACATCAAGCAGTTACACTTTTTTCTCAGCAGCACATGGATACTTCTCAAAAAATAAATCATATATTATGTCACAGAGCTACTCTTAGACAATATAAAGGAGTAGATATAATACCAGGCATCTTATCTGATCATAAGGAAATGAAACTGAAAATCAACAATGAAAGAAAGAAGGAAAAATCATGTATCACATGGAGAATGAAAAATAGGTTACTGAATGATCAATGGTTTATAGAAGACATCAAGGAGGAAATTAAAAAATTCTTAGAGATAAATGAAAACACAGACATTACATATCAGAATCTATGGGACACATTGAAAGCAGTTCTAAGAACAAAATTCATTGCTTGGATTTCATTCCTTAAAAAAAGGAAAAAAAAAAAAGACAAATAAATGATCTCATACTTCATCTCAGAATCCAAGAAAAAGAAGAGCAAAACAACAGCAAAAGAAGTAGAAGCCAAGAAATAATTAAAATCAGAGCTGAAATTAATGAAAACGAAACAAAGAAACAATTGAAAAAATTGACAAAACTAAAAGATGGTTCTTTGAAAAAATAAATAAAATCGACCGACCCTTAGCCAAGCTAACAAAGAAAAGAATAGGGAGAATTCAGTATCACAACAGATAGTTCAGAAATACAGAAGATAATCTGAAATTATTTTGAATTCTTATTCTTCAATAAAATAGAAGATAGTGAAGGCATCGATAAATTTCTCAAGTCATATAATCTGCCCAGATTGAGTCAGGAGGATATAGGCAACCTAAACAGACCCATAACAATTGAGGAAATAGAATAAACCATCAAAAGACTACCAACTAAGAAAAGCCCAGGACCGGATGGGTATACAGCAGAGTTTTACAAAACCTTTAAAGAGGAACTAATACCATTACTTTTCAAGCTATTTCAGGAAAAATGCAAAAATCCTCAATGAAATTGTGGCGAATCGGATACAAAAACATATTAAAAAAATTGTGCACCATGATCAAGTAGAATTCATCCCTGGGATGCAAGGCTGGTTCAATATACAGAAATCAATAAATGTTATTCATCACATCAATAGACTTAAAAATAAGAACCATTTGATCATCTCGATAGATGCAGAAAAAGCATTCGACAATGTACAGCATCCCTTTATGTTCAAAACTCTGGAAAAACTAGGGATAACAGGAACATACCTCAATAATGTAAAAGCAATCTATGCTAAGCCTCAGGCTAGCATCATTCTGAATGGAGAAAAATTGAAGGCATTCCCTCTAAAATCTGGAAGAAGATAGGGATGCCCTCTCTCACTACTTCTGTTCAACATACTTCTCGAAACACTGGCCAGAGCAATTAGAGAGATTAAAGAAATCAAAGGCATAAAAATAGGAAAAGAAGAACGTAAATTATCACTATTTGAAGATGACATGATTCTATACTTAGCAGACCCAAAAAGGTATACAAAGAAACTATTAGAGCTAATAAATGAATTCACCAAAGTGGCAGGATATAAAATCAATACGCATAAATCAAAGGCATTCCTGTATATCAGCAACAAATCCTCTGAAATAGAAATGAGGACAACCACTCCATTCAAAATATCCACACACACACACACAAAAAAAAAATACTTGGGAATCAACCTAACAAAAGAGGTGAAAGACTTATAAAATGAAAACTACAGAACCCTAAAGAGAGAAATAGAAGAAGATCTTAGAAGATGGAAAAATATACTATGTTCATGGATAGGCAGAACTAACATCATCAAAATGGCAATATAACCAAAATTCTCTATATGTTAAATGCAATGTCAATCGGGTCTAAAAGCATGCAATGGAGGAAGGATAGCATCTTCAACAAATGGTTCTGGGAAAACTGGAAATTCATATGCAACAAAATGAAACTGAATCCATTTCTCTCGTCATGCACAAAAGTTAACTCAAAATGGATTAAGGAGCTTGATAGCAAATCAGAGACACTGCATCTGATACAAGAAAAAGTTGGCTATGATCTACATACTGTGGGGTTGGGCTCCTAATTCCTCAATAGGACACCCATAGCACACGAGTTAATAACTAGAATTAACAAATGGGACTTACTCAAACTAAAAAGTTTTTTCTCATCAAAAGAAAAAATAAGAGAGGTAAATAAGTAGTCTACATCCTGGGAACAAATCTTTACTCCTCACACTTCAGATAGAGCCCTAATATCCAGAGTATACAAAGAACTCAAAAAATTAAACAATAAGAAAACGAATAACCCAATCAACAAATGGTCCAAGGACCTGAACAGACACTTCTCAGATGAGGACATACAATCAATCAATAAGTACATGAAAAAATGCTCACCATCTCTTGCAGTCAGAAAAATGGAAAACAAACCCACCCTAAGATACCATCTCACTCCAGTATGATTGGCAGCCATTATGAAGTCAAACAACAAGTGCTGGCGAGGATGTGGGGAAAAGGGTACACCTGTACATTGCTGGTGGGACTGCAAATTGGTGCAGCCAATTTGAAAGAAGTATGGAGATTTCTTGGAAGCTAGGAATGGAACCACCATTTGACCCAGCTATTCCCCTTCTCAGTGTATTCCGTAAGACCTAAAAAGTGCATGCTGCATTGACACTGCTACATTGATGTTCATAGCAGCACAATTCAAAATAGCAAGAGTGTGGAACCAACTTAGATGGCCTTCAATAGACGAAGGAAAAAAATGTGGCATTTATACACAATGGAATAATACTCTGCATTAAAAAATGTCAAAATCATAGAATTTGCCGGGAAATAGATGGCATTAGAACAGATTATGCTAAGTGAAGCTAGCCAATCCCTAAAAAAAAAAAACAAATGCCAATAGTTTTATTTGATATAAAGAGAGTAACTAAGAACAGAGTTGGGAGGAAGAGCATGAGAAGAAAATTAACATTAAACGGGGGTGAGAGGTGGAAGAGAAAAGGAAAGAGAAGGAAAATTGCATGGAAATGGAAGGAGACCCTCATGGTTATACAAAATTACATACAAGAGGAAGTTAGGGGAAAGGGGGGGAAAAACCAAGGGGGAGAAATGAATTACAGTAGATGGAGTAGAGAGAGAAGATGGGAGGGGAGGGGATGGGGGATAGTAGAGGATAGGAAAGACAGCCGACTACAACAGACACTACTATTGCAATACGTAAAACAGTGGATGTGTAACAGATGTGATGCTGAAACCTGTATATGGGGTAAAAATGGGAGTTCATAACCCACTTGAATCAAAGTGTGAAATATGATATGTCAAGCAATAGGTAAAGTTTTGAACAACCAACAATAAAAATTAAAGGAAAAAAACACATAGAGAACTATTTCAATGAAAAATGGACTAGATATATAACACCTACCCTTTATCATGCAAAAGGCAAGTCCAACTATACACCATGCTTCCTCTGAACGGCTTGTATTTCTATTCTGTTTGTGTTATTATTCTCCATCATAGTAGGATTAGTAGTCAGAGTCTAGTAGGGTATGGGTTAGTGTCAGGGATTCAGTATTTTGAATGGAAAAAAGGAAAATGAATCCAATGTGCATGCAAATATGGGCTACACAATAAATTTCCCACTCTCATCCAGAACAATGGCTTCACATTACCTTCGCCCCAAATAAGCGCAATTAGAGGAGAAGAGTTGGAAAATCTGTGAATATATATCTGGAATGGAAAATTCAAAGGAGTTCACAACCTTGGATGTGGTAGAGGAGTTTCCAAATGTAAGGGACAAGGTAAACACTCCACATACTTGTAGCTCTTCTGGCCTAAAGTCTTCTTGAGAAACTGCCTCTGATGTTGGGAACTCAAAATATATGTTGTTGTCAGGAGCTTTAGCTTTCTTTCTAGTGAGACCATCAGAGCTGGGTCTACATCTATGTGACCTGGAGTACGTGGTTTCTTATTTTCCAATGAACACTAGGCTACAGTACTGAATTCTCTCTTTGTAAGTAAACTGTGACCACTGGGGTCTAAGAGTCTCCCCGTGTGGACTGTGAAGGCATTTGGTCATTCTCCACTTTTCGTGGTGTTTCTTGCTGCTACACTGGGAGATTGGTATTTTCTACACGAAATACAAGGAGTTGAACTGGGACACAGTGCTGAAGGGAGTTCTGTCATGTGTAGTGGGTCATGGACTGCAGGAGAATGCACCAACCAGGCTTCTACCCCACATAGATTGTCCCCTTGTCCATAGCAACTTGATTATGAACATTGCCCTAAAAATTCTCCATATACCAATATGCCTTTACATATAAGGGTTTCCTGGCTGCACCACGTCAGTCACATGCCATTTGGAAGCAATGGCAGATCCACATGGCCCCACCACGGCTTGCGCCTACAATTGAGGAGTATCCAACTTACTGGCATCTCTGTTCTACACCATTTTAATGAAACTCAGTCAATAAAGGCACTCATGATCAGCAATAGGGCATACAAAGGTTCTCCAGTGCCACCTGGTCATAGGAATTTCAAAAATTTTATGGTATTTATCTAGCCATTTTTTAAGGTGGAAGTTGGAGGCACTGTGGGTTTCAATTCATTTAGGAACCATTAAATTGTGAGGAAGCTCATTTCAATGAAATCTCTGGAGGACACTCAAAGGCAAGTCTTCCCAAAGAGTCGCCAAAAGGTCACATGAAGCCAGGCCCATTGAGGTCTACAGTGTGAGGTCTATGTGTGTTTTCACTATGGCTGCCAAGTCTTTCAGAATAAAATCTTGTGATATCCTGGGTGAGATTCCCAGTGCTCTGTGGAAAGCCAGCCTGGGCCTAGGTCTCAGTTTTCAAGAGCGAGTCTCATGTGTGGCCTCCTAAAAACTCAAAACAATTCATGCCAATACTTCTCTGAGTTCAGTTCCATAACTCAGTCTCTAAGGGGAATCACACCAGATTTCAAGTCCTGGTTGACCTACTCATCTCTTCCAACCCCAACACAAATGACCAAAATTAAACCAAAACATTCCCACATGACCCTCATCTTATTGCATATAGACACTCATCTTAACCTCTGGCTGGAAGTTTCCATGAAGGACACAGCCCAAGACAGTGTCCAAAATAGGCTTCCTTGCCCCTTATTTTCCTAATGTCAGGGTGGCCTGAACACCCTTCCTGTAACCCAGGAGTGATCAAATAGGCCTGCTGTAATACTGCTCTGCTTCTCCAATTTGAGGCCTACTGACAGTGGGGTTTAGAATCTTTATGTGAATTGGAGTCATAAGAAAACACAAACACCACTGGGCTAGCATGTGCAGGGCTTTGAAGAAATCATTTGACCCAAATGATCCCTATTCTCACTTGATGGAGTTCAGGAACCTTACAGTGGAAGGCAAGAGACTTTATCCTCAATGACTCCTCTTTTGGGCATTTTGGTTTTGGATTCACACATGGGATCTTTCTTTATATCAATCAGGTGCTAAGAATCTAAGCCACAGCCTCACACAGGGCCAAGAGGCTGATTCAGACACACCCCTTTCTAAAGCAATTAGGCAAAGAGCCACAGGTGAGGCCCATTCATTTCCATTTGAAAAGTGTTTTGTTCCGGCTTCACGAAGGTGTGGCCTGAGGCAAAGAAATTCCTGACATACAGGGGAATAGAACAAAAGGTAAGCAAAAGGCCCAAAGCACGGTTTTTCCACTGAGACTTTACTGGTCACACTGATATCTGAGTTTTCTTAGTTGCTCGCCATTCCCTTCAGCTATCCAGTACATGGCCATGTCACAGAGCTTGAAGGTGGTACTTCTCTTGGACACAAAACCATGAGCCTATTCTGGAGAGTGGCCAATATTTAAAAATAAAACCAGAACTTAGGAAAATAGCAGGTGTTGCCCATCGATAAGGGAAGCCGCAGTGCATTCATATATTCGGCTGGATGAATGCTGGGAAGCTTTCTACCAGACAGGACACATCCATTCATGCATTCTCTTTTCTAATGTCTACAACCAAGGACACAATGGGATACACAGACATAGAAACACTTGCTTTATCAAATCACTTATTAGAAACAGTTCACTCCAAACCAAACAAACCGCCATTCCTACCTATTCTGAGAACATGAGACAAAAGCACAAACACACACCCACACCCACAAAGCACCTTCTTCCCCCAAGTAGGTCTCTGACTATCCGGAGTGTCCTCTGACTATTGGGCCAAACTATGTTCCCCCGAAATTGCCTGTCCTGTTTCAGATCTGGTTTCCTTGGCCAACTCTGTAAAGTTGTCAGGAGGCAGTGGTGATCCACTACCTGCTTTCTCAGGAAAGGCCACTCTTCAGAGCTTTCCTGGCTTTTGGCAATCCTCATATCAGTAGGTACCAACAAAGACTGATTCTGTCCTTGGTAAATCCAAAGAAGTGAGACCACTGCTACTGGGACTGGAATGGGATTTGGGTGCCTGGATTCTTTGATCCCAAATTCAGAGAGTTCTATCACCAAGGATGTGAGGTGAGGTCTGAGGTCACTTCCTTTAGGAACTGAATGAGCTCACACCATTTGCAACCACTTTGTCCTAACAGTTGCTTCCAAGGGTCCCCTGAAATGAAGGCTGCCCCTGCTTCCTGTTACAGTTTCACGAGTTTGAATGGTATATTAACCATAGGCAACCGGGAACAGCTCTCCACACAGCCTGGTTTGGTTCTTCTTCTCTACATTAAGAAGAAAGAGGCTGATTCAGACATATCCCTTCATCCTGACCAGGTTGTTTGCAAGAGAAGATGACTTTTGCTCACTCAGTTCCTTCATAGCTGCCTACAACTTCTCCAGGGATCATTTTTACATGTACCTTTGAGTTTCTTAGCAATAGGAAGTTCCCCTACATTCCTATATTGTAAGACCTACTCTGTCCCTGCTCTTCTGTAAAGTTATATTGAGGGAACAGTGTATGGTTAGGGTTAATAACAGGTTCAATTTGCATTAGGAATCATTCTGCTGGATGAATAATGGTATTGGAAACCTGCGATATTTACAACAATATATAGGTGAAACATAAGTATGAAAACAGAAATCTATTTAAGATTTGAAGCCCAGAAGAGCATTGGGACCTTGATTGTGATACTGAGCTTTGATTTATTTTCTGCACAGATGTCTCAGATACATCAATATACAATGGCAAAGTTCCATGTATTTTGGATGATTGATTGTCAAAGAGAACTTCCAGTCAAAAAGGGATAATCAGTAGGATTAGGAAGATAGTCGGTAGGTTTAGAAAGGAGAGTGAGCATAGGATTTGGACCAAAAGTTCTTTAGCTATAGGGTTTCGGGTATAGAGTGAATGTAAATGTCACCACATGTGAAGAGTCAGTCACAATGATGAACTGGGGAAAATATGTAGGAAAGCAGATATCAATAGAGACATTAGGAAATCTGGCAAAGTGTACTCGGTAGCGAAAGGTTAATATAATAGGTACTTATCACTTCCTGTTTTCTGTATGCTTAATAAAACACTGTTGAAATCTTGAGAACTGTTTGCTAATCTTGTTCCCAGAATGTTCTGTCCTCAACTGCCAAACTGCAGAAAGTACTTCCTCACCCAGTTGCCCACAAACAGCTCACTCGCCCGGACCCATCAATAAACATCCTGCCCTGCCCTCTCAAAGGAAAGTATATAAGCTCTGCTTAAGCTGTTCTCAGGGCTCTCTGCTCTATTCAAGTGAACTCTGAGCCCCAGCATGCTGGACCCATAATAAACCCTTTGCTTTTGCATGAGACAGTCTCTTGGTGGTTTCTTCCCCGGACGCTCACCCGACCTTTACATATGGAGGTTCCACTGAGATCCAGCAGCGGCAGATGAGAGACCCCAACGGGCTCCTCTCGGGGTATGTAAGGCGCCTCTTTCTGGTTTCAGGTTTCAGGTTAGGGCTTGGCAAAATGGCTGTTGATGAAGAGTGTGAGCTCTCTCCGACGATGGCTGACAGACATGTCATAGAGCCACAGGCCACGTCACTGGGGGACTCCCCAGAGAACTCGGGAAATCGAGGAACAATAGTCTCCTCAACTCAGTGATATTTTGTTTCAGATTCGGCATATCCAGCCCATCAGGTTTTGCCGGCTACTCAGTCCTGGTCTCAGTGTTGGACGTCCATTGCCTGTCTTTATTGTTTTGTCTTGTCTGTGTCGTGTGTCGTTGCTTTTACTGATTGTTTATCTTTCATAATGGGATAGAGCACTTCAATGCCTCTTTCCCTGACCCTTGATCATTGCACCAAAGTCCGCTTAAGGACTCAGAATCTTTCTTTTTCAGTAAAACGCTGGAACTGGCAGACTCTCTGTGCCTCAGAATGGCCCACCTTTGGATTCAGATAGCCCCTAGAAGGATCTTTCTACTTCCCACTAATTTAAAAAGTCAGAGATATTGACTTTCAGCCAGCGCCACATAGACATCAGGATCAAGAGACATATATCTTAACTTTTCAGGAAATCTGCAATTCTCCTCCTCCATGTGTGAAGCTTTTCCTTGCCCCTGCCCCCACTCCTACTCCTTCCCTCATGCTCTCTCAAACCTTCTGCTCCTCCTCCTCCTTCAACCTCTGTTCTCCCTGAGTCACAAGATTTGACTCTACTGGACTCTCGTCCTACTACTTATTCCCTGCCCTCTTCCCCCAACCCCCAACACCCTCTAAGTAATTCCCCTGCTGCTGACTCAGCCTGTCCGCCATTGGAGGAAGCTAAGCGAGCCCAGCGCACTCCAAATAACTCCCCTGCAGCAAACACACCCCCTCCTCCCCTGGAGGATGCTGGCCCGGCTAAAGGAATTTGCCGGCGTTGAATGATTGAAATCCCTGGAACTCCCGTGATGCTCCCTCTCCATTTCTAAGGAACAATGATTGATGACAACCATGGGGGAAAAGTGCAAGCCTACCAGTTTTTACCTTTCTCCTCTTCAGACCTAAATAACTGGAAAAATAACAATCCCCCTTTTACTGAGGACCCCACCTGGGTCTCAGGTGTGGTTGAATCATTGATGTTTTCACACCAGCCTACTTGGGATGACTGCCAACAACTCCTAGGGACTCTCTTCATGACAGAGGAACAAAAGAGAATCTTCCTGGATTCTAGAAAAAAATATTCTCGGACCAGATGGGTGACCGACAAAACTTCCCAACATATGCAAAGCCGCCTTTCCCTTGCACAGACCCAACTGGGACCCCAAAACCTTTGAAGGTAATGAGCATCCTTCCTCTTATTGCCGGGCTCTAATAGTGGGTATCTTAGTGGCCGCTAGGCGATCAACTATTTTGGCCAAGGTAAGAGAGATTATTCAAGGGACTGATGAATGTCCCTCCATGTTCCTACAGGGAATTATGGAGGCATATAAGAGATTTACTCCTTTCAATCCTCAGGCAGAGAATCAAAAGGCATCTGTCATGGTGGCCTTTATTGGGCAAGCTGTTCTGGATATTAAAAGACAGTTACAATGCTTAGATGGATTACAAGATATGACTTTGAGAGGTTTATTCAGAGAAGCCAAGAAGGTATACTAAGAGAGAAACTGAGGAAGAGTATGGAGCAAAGGGAGGATAAAAGAAACAAAAGACAGACTAAGGCATTGACTAAGGTCCTGGTCACAACAACAAATAGACCAGAAATTAAGAAACATGGAGACAGGAAGGGACACCGGGGACCACACTAGAGGCCACCCCTGGCCTCAATTCAATGTGCCTACTCTAAAAAAAAAGGACACTGGGCTAAAGAGTGCCCTAGAAAGAGACAGCCAGGCCAGCTGGACATTCTGACTCTGTAGGATTACTAAGAAACTCGGGGCTCAGATCCTCTCCTTGAGCTCAGGTTAACTTTTGAAGTGGAGGGGACCCCAGTATACATTGAAGTGGATACAGGGGCAATATATTCTGCCTTTAAGGCCCCATTGGAACCTCTATCAAATAAAAGGTCTCTAATTCAAGGGGCTAATGGCAGTAAATATCAGGCTTGGACAACTAAGAGGACCATGGACCAGGGGAAAGGAAAAATCCATCACTCCTTCCTAGTAATCCCAGAATGCATGGCCCCATTGATTGGCAGAGATCTGCTCACAAACCTCTGGGCCAAAATAACTTTTAACCCTGAAGGCCCCCAAGTGGAATTTCTAAATCCTTCAGTAAAAACTCCTATAATCACGGCTCTAACTATGTCAGTAGAAAATGTACATCAAATCACTCACCTTGGTTCAAAGAAACTGCATTCATTTTTGAAGGATCAAAAACAGTTTTCCACTAACCGACTCACAGTGAAAGGAAACAACTGAATGGATAACAAAAGCCTGTTGGGGCCATCAATTGGTTAATTCTTACCCTTCCAAGCTTCCTGCAGGAAAGCACCTACGAGGAACCAGACCAGGACAATTCTGGGAAGTGGACTTTACTGAAATTAAGCCAGCAAGGAATGGACTTAAATATCTCCTAGTCTTTGTAGATACATTTTCAGGATGGATTGAAGCTTTCCCCCCAAAAAAAAAAGAAAAGAAAAAAAATGAAACAGCGCAAATGGTGGTCAAGAAGATTCTGGAAGATATTTTTCCAAGGTATGGCCTGCCTAAAGTAATAGGGTCTGATAATGGACTGCCGTTCGTGGCCCAGGTAACTCAGAGGTTAGCAAGGACCCTGGGGATTAATTGGAAATTACATTGTGTTTACAGACCCCCGAGTTCAGGACAGGTAGAAAGAATGAATAGAACCATTAAAGAGACCATAACGAAATTAAGCTTAGAGACCGGCATAAAAGATTGCACTATGCTCCTGCTTTATGTACTGTTTCATGCAAGAAATACTCAATCTATTTCTTTGTGTAACCTCACACCCTGTGAAATTCTCTATGGTGTCCCTCCTCCAGTAAGGGTCCTACCCCAACTCTAAGACCTAACGATTCCTTCCACACCCCCTTGCTTAACAGACTTAAAGCTCTTGAAAGAACTCAGAGACACCTGTGAAAACAGATGGCCACTGCCTACCAACCTGGGGATGAGGGGACTCTACAGCGATATCAAATAGAGACTTCATCTATGTAAGACGACATCTGGTGTCATCCCTGGAACTCCCCTGAAAAGGACCATACCAGGTGCTACTTATAACACCTACAGGGTAAAGGTAGTCAAAATCACTTCCTGGATCCCTACCTCTCATCTCAAGCCTGTGCCCTGTCCAGACTCTGGCTGGAAACTGGAAAAGACTGGAAACCCTTTCAAATTGTGGATTCACTGTGTGGATAAGGCTATAGACTCTCCCCTTGACCACCAGTAGTCCTAACCCTCATAAGCCTGTTCAGCAGGATGTCTGATCACAAATCCTACTGGAAAGGAAGTATGGTCTATCTTGCATACAGCCCGCTTAGGGACCTGGTGGCCATCTCTCCAGCCAGACATTTGTCAGCTGCGTATAGGTCTTCCCTATTGGGATATCCCTAATGAAGAGGATCCCACTAAAATTCCATTAAATTCCTTCCATACCATAGATAATGGAAACAAACATTATTGATGTAGGGACACGCGAGCCAGATGCTGGTTGGCTAGCCTAGATTACTATGTTTGCCCAGTGTACTATCAAAGCCACAAACAGTCAAGGCTGTGTGCTGGAAACGCCAACATCTTCTGTAAGTCATGGGGATGTGAGCATACAGGGACTGCCACATGGAACCCAAACTCCTCATCAAATTCTGTACACAGCATTGGCCATATTACCAATTAGACAACCAAAACTGATGGCCCCCTGAGGGGTCTCTAGATCTTCAAATTCTGTGTGACCTTTTTAACTTCTGCAAGTGCTCAAAAGGGTGAAAGGAGATTCCTCTATGTGGAGGCCTTTTCTCTCCTTTGCTCACATCGTGAACTATGCTTCTCCAATACATGCTCACCCTCAGCCTTCTGCTCTAGACTCTCTGTTGTCACTCCCACATCATCAACTTGATTTCTCCCCTCCAATTACTATATTAAAAACCCAAACCTCCACCGTTTCTCAGACCATTGCCCCCTTGCTGAGGTAGCAGGTACTGAGGTAACCCTCACTCACTCACTCCTCTCTTCTCCTGTCAGTGCCCACACTAGGTCCCACCATGTCCTCTTACCAGCTAACCCAAAGCTCAAACCAGCTGAGAAGAGCCCTCAGACCCCTATCCAAGATGTAATGAAAATGGCCTTTAAAGTTGCTTTGTCATCACTGAAAACAGGTTACTAAGAATTTAAAGTCCCTTACAGGCTTTTTGGGATACTCACTCCCATCTCCCTCTCTGTTCTACCCGTTCTACTACTCATGTTTTTGGTGCTAGGAAGATCTCAAAACCCTTTTCCATTATTCTTTTACATCTCTCCTTCCTCATTCTCAGATCCAAAGAGCTGCGCTCAGCCCTGCATTTCCCGTCTTCCCCCTCTGTACCAGGCCCACAGGAAAGTCTTAACTGACCTTATCCAGAAGTTTTCACCATGGCTAACTTTAGGACTTTCAGCAAAAGAGTCCCTATAAAAGAGTTCAGTGTAGATAAACTTCCTCTTTTTGTGTTGCCCTGGTCTACCTGGCAACTGGCTGAAAAAAAATCAGCACTCCTGAGCTAGACACACCCTTACTAGTTTTTCACAACATATGTGATCAAGGCCTCTGGCCTTGAGCTGGGGCTTCATAGAGATGGCTATATTTGTAAGATGGATAAGTTGCAAACTGGGCTCCGTGGAAACAGCTGGCAGAGGGAAAAAAGGGGAAAAAAAAGCTCTCCCGCACCCAGGTGTCCTTGAAAATTTAACTTGCCCAGAACTGAGGAAAAATCAGAAACAAAAACTGCTCTTTGTGAACTTCTGCAGACTGTGAACTTCAGAGCCCCTTCCCTTACATGTTGGGTACAAAATTCTGAAACTACCTAAACTTGGGTTTCAGGGGATTAATTGATTACAACAGAAGCAATGCCCTCTGAATCTGGTTGCAACCAAATATGACTGTTTCCTTGTCTTTGGTGCTATCTTAGGTGCCTTGCCTTGTCCGTCCCTACAACAATATAATTCTATATACTTAAACGTTGTTTATGTTTTTATGAAATGGTCAACAGAAGTGATTAATTGTGTAATGGTGCAGATGTTTCCCAGAGTGCTCTATTATGATGCAGGTTCATTTGAAGATCAAATAGAGGGGCATACAACCCGGTTCAGGTGGGAACATATATCTCTCACCTTAGCCATTCTATTATGAATAGGAGTTGCTGCCCGGGTTCGCACAGGAACCACTGCCCTGGTCCATGGGACACAACAAATGACCCAATTAGAAGCAGCAATAGATCAAAACTTAAAGATATTAGAAAATTCCATCACAGCTTTGCAGGAATCATTTACCTCTCTCTTTGAAGTTTGCTGGGAGCCATCAGCCAAGTAGGTATGACAAATTCCTTGCCAGCTTACTCCCATGCTGTCTAGTGAAAGGACTTCTGAAAGGTGACCTTGCTCAAGGACCAGGGCAGGATCCGTGTTTAGGGTGTTCCCCCTTTAGAATAGGGCGGTTTAGCATAATAGGAGATTAGGGTGTTCCCCCTTTAGAATAGGGCAGTTTAGCATAATAGGAGATTAGGGTGTTCCCCCTTTAGAATAGGGCGTATCCTGCTGCTGAGTTCCTCTTGAGTGCTTAGGGTCAGACAGTATATTCTGGGAGACAGAAGCCCATGCAGAGTGGATTTGGGAGAGAGTGGATTTGGGCAGAGAACGTAGATTCCCCCAGAGCGTGTTTGTAGACGGCCGGTGTGAGTTCGGGAATAAAGAATTGCTGTTTGAATCTACAAGCTGTGTGGAGACTCGTGATTTGTGCCCAGCCAAAGACTGCGGCAGAAGTTGTTTTACAGAAAAGTCGAGGGTTGGACCTCCATTTCATGAGAGAAGGGAGCCTTTGTGCTGCATTGAGGAAAGAATGTTTTTTTTTTTTTTTTTTTTTTTATGTCGACCATACTGGAGTTGTAACAAACTCTATGAGTAAATTAAAAAGATGCCTTGAAGAGCATCAAAGAGAGATAGAGACCCAAAATTGGTGGTTTGAGTCTTGGTTTACACAGTCCCCCTGGTTAACTACATTTTAATCAACCCTGGCCGGTCCAATAATAATCCTCATTTTATTGCTTACTATAAAACCCTGTTTCTCAACCATGTAATTTCTTTTCTCCAAGCTCAAATTGGACAAGTTAAACTTATGTTAATACCCCACTAGCATACATAAAATGTGACACCCCCCAACAATCACTTTTATGATTAAAAGTAGCCAGAAGAAGAAGTGGGGAATGAAATGTTAATAAAATATGTACTTGTCACTTCCTGTTTTTCTGTACGCTTAACAAAACACTGTTGAAATGTTGAGAAATGTTTCCTAATCTTGTTCCCAGAATGTGCTGTCCCCAACTGCCAAACTGCAGAATGTACTCCCTCACGCGTTTACACACAAACCGCTTACTCGCCCTGACCCATCAATAAACTTCCCTCCCTGCCCTCTCCAAGAAAATTATATAAGCTCTGCTTAAGATGTTCTCAGGGCTCTCTGCTCTATTCAAGTGAGCTCTGAGCCCCAGCATGCTGGACCCCAAATAAACCCTTTCTGTTGCATGAGATAGTCTCTTGGTGGTCTCATCCTCTGACACTCACCCTACATTTACTTGGATGATTGAATGTAGATGAGAACATCCATTCAAAAGTGATAGTCGGTAAAATTAGGAAGATAGTCAGTAGGTTTAGGAAGAAGAGTTAGTATAAAATTTGGAACAAAAGTTATTTAGCAATAGGGTTTCGGTTACAGAGTGAATGGAAATGTCAACACAAGTGAAGAGTCAGTCACAATGATGAATTGGAGAAAATATGTTGGAAAGCAGATATCAATACAGACATTACAAAATCAGGCAAAGTATAAAGTCAGTGATAGGATTAGACATTTTCAACAGGGTTGAGTTTGAATATATAATCTTAGGAAGAAACGAATATGTAGTCATCAATAGGATTGATATTTGAAAGCATTAGGCAAATTGGAAATTGATGATTTTAGTAATCCATGTTCACTTTCCATTTAGGCTTTGGTACAAATAAAAGTTTGACCTTTGAATTTTGTGTCCAGAATATTACTGTGATAAAATGTATATATAGATCGGGTGACATAAGAATTTCTTCCACCATTTTTGGGAGCAATATTTTGAAGACTTATAAATTAGTATTTGGGGTACAAACAGGTGTACCCTGTGTCTATGAATATAGAGATAATGCATGAATAGACCAACTGTGAATAAGTAATATAACTGGTTCCACTTTAAATGGTGGATTGAATTGATATCTGAAAATATGAAAAATCTTATATTGATATACAATCATTCATTCCAACAAGTTATACATCAATGTTAATATTAGGGTTATGGTTTATCATGAAGAGTGTGTGAGTTTTGCTTCAATGTGATTATGAAAATCGAAAATAATGTGTTTGGAATAAAGAATCTTGAGAAGACCAGTTAAGAAATATGGAAGAATACATGTGTTCTAAAGTAGGAAGTGATTGAAAGTGAAAAAAACGCCTATAATTTTGTCATCTTTTTGATGAAATATATATCCTATGATGTGCATAAACTGAAGAAATAGTAATGTACCAGTGTTGAATTAAAATGAACATCAAAATACACATCATGTTCCATTTGAATCTTCTTGCATTGAGGTTAAACTGGGTCAGTTACTCTAGATATATTAGGATTTGTATGCAACATTCACTGAAGTTAGTTTTCAGTACAAAAAACAAAGAAGTATTTCAGGTGGATGAATATTTCTGAGAATAATATTTAGAAAAGATCATCATAAATCCACATACATGAATATGAATGAATTAAGGGAGTGTATATTAAGATACAAATATTTCATATTTTGAAAAATCTGGAGAATGTGTGTATGTATATATATACACATATATATACATACACACAAACACATTAAAAACTCGCAATATATATGCTATTCGAAATTCATCATGAAATATATATCATTCACAGATCTAAAATATTCATTTTACTGAACATGGATTTATGTATAATGTTGTAAAACTAGGAAGCTCATCCATTGGTTATATTTTCAGTTCCAACGGTGTTTAGGAGGAGTGATCTTCTCTCACAATTTGTATCTGCCAAGTCGTTCACCTCACAAGAATGTAGGTGTGGTACCAGGTAGGATTCTATATGTGTTTATTGCTGTTGCATTGGGAGTTTAGTAATTGCTTCATGGAATCCAAGGAGCTCAACTGAGACACAGTGCTGGAGCGAGTTCTGTCAGGCGTGGTGGGTCAGGGTATGCAGGAGAATGCACCAACCAGGCTTCTATCCCACATTGCTTGCCCCCTTAAACATAGCAACCTGATTGTAAACATTGCCCTGAAACCTCACCATATAACAAGATGCCTTTGCATAGGAGGGTCTGCTGACTGCACCATGTCAGTCACAAGCCATTTGGAAGCCAATGGCAGATCCACATGGCCCCACCACAGATGTTTATCACACACCTGCCAATCACTACTCTAGGAAAACTACTCAGCAGGCTCCAACTTATTTTCATGAAACCCAATCAATCAAGGCACGGTCTGGTACACTCATGATCAGCAACAGAATGTCCAATGGTTCTCCAGTGCCACCTGGTCATGGGAAATTGAAAATTTTCATGGTATTTATCTAGCCATTTTTCAAGGATGAAGTTGGATGCACTGTGGGTTTCAATTCATTCAGGAACCATTAAATGTTGAGGAAGCTCATTTCAATGAAAGTTCTGGAGAATTCTCACAGGCAAGGCTTCCCAAAGAGTGGCCAAAAGGTCACATGAAGCCAGGGCCATTGAGGTCTAAAATGTGATGTCATTGTCTGTTTTGACTCTCAACAATGGCTTCCAAGTCTTTCAGAATAAAATCATGTGATATCCTGGTTGAGATCAGAGTGCCCTGTGGAAAGCTACCCTGGGCCTTGATCTCAGTCTCCAAAGATGACTCTCATGCGTGGCTTCCTCAAATCCCAACACAATTCATGGCAATACTTCTCTGAGGTGAGTTCCAGAACTCAGTCTCTAAGGGGAATCACACCAGAGTTCAAGCCCAGGTGGACCCAGTCATCTCTTCCAACTGCCACACAAATGACCACAATAAAACCGATATTCTCCCACATGGCCCTCATCTTCTTCCATATTGACACTCATCATAACCTCTGGCTGGAGGTGTCCATGAGGGACGCAGCCCAAGACAGTGTCCAAAATAAGCTCCATTGCTCCTCATTTGCCTAAATTCGGGGTGGCCTGGACACCCTTCCTTTGTACCAGGAGTGATCAAAAAGGCCTGCCCGTAATACTGCACCACTTTTCCCATTTGAGGCCTATTGAGTGTCGGTTAAAGATACTTTATGTGAATTGGAGTGATGAGAAAACCTAAGCACCTACGGGATAGCCTCTGAAGGGCTTTGATGAACTCATCTGACCCAAATGATCCCTATTCTCACTTGATGGAATTCAGGAACCTTACAGAGGAAGGCAAGAGACTTCATCCAAAATGACAGCTCTTTTTGCCATTTTTGATTTGGATGCACACATGGGATCTTTCTTTAGATCCATCAGGTGCTGAGAATCTAAGTCAAAGAATCACACTGGGCCAAGAGGCTGATTCAGACACAACTCTTTCCAAATCAATTAACGAAAGAGCCAAAGGTGAAGCCTATTTATTTCCATTTGAAAACTATTTTGTTCAGGATTCACAAAGGGGTGGCTTGAGACAAAGACTTCCTGACTCTCAGGGCAACAGAACAATAGGTAAGCAAATGGCCCAAAGCAGGGTTTCTCCACTGAGACTTTCCTGGTCAACTGATATCTGAGTTTTCTCAGATGCTCGTCATTTCCTTCAGCTATCCAGAACATTGCCTTGTCACAGAGCTTGGAGGTTGTACATAACTTAGACACAAAACCATGAGCCTATTCTGGAGAGTGTCCAGAATTCTGGAAGAAAACAGCAAATTAGGAAGGTACCAGGTATTGCCCATTAATAAGGCAATCCACAGTCCATTCATAAAATGGGCAGGATGAATGCTGGGAAGCTTTCTACTAGACAGGACATATCCATTGATGCATTCTCTTTTCTAATGTCTACAACCACGGACACAGTGTGATACACAGACCCAGAAACACTTGCCTTGTCAAACGACTTACTAAAAACAGTTCACTCCAAACCAAACAAACTGACTTTACTTCCTATTCTCAGAACATGAGACAAAACCACAAACCCACACCCACACTGACAATGACACCTTCTTCCCCCAAATAGGTATGAGACTATCCGGAGTATCCTCCGACTGGTGGGCCATACTATGTTCCCCCAAAATGTCCTGTTCTGTCTCAGATCTGGTCTCCTTGGCCAACTCTGTGAAGTTGTCAGGAACCAGGAGTGAGCCGCTACCTGCTTTTCCAGGAAAAGCCCATCTTCCGAGCTTTCCAGGCATTTGGCCTCCTCACCTTAGGAGGAACCAAGAAAGACTGATTCTGTCCTTGGTAAATCCAAACAAGTGAGACCACTGGGACTGGGACTGGGACTGGATCTGGGTGCCTGGCGTCCTGGATCCCATGTTCAGAGAGTTCCATCAATAAGGAAGTGAGTTGAGGTCACTTTTTTCAGGAACTGAATGAGATCACTGCCTCGGCAACCACTTTGTCCTAAGAGTTTCTTTCAACGGTCCCATGAGATGGAGGCTGCCCCTACTTCCTGTGACACTTTCACAAATTAGAATGGTATATCAACCATAGGGAACCAGGAACAGCTTTCCACACAGTCTTGGTTTGGTCCATATTCTCAACATTAAGATGAGAGAGGCTGATTCAGAATCATCCCTTCATCCTGACCAGGTTGTTTGCTATGGAAGATGACTTTTGCTCTCTCAGGTATTTCATACCTGCCTACATCTTCTCCAGGGATCATTTCTGCATGGCGCTTTGAGGTTCTCAGCAGATGGAAGATCCACTACATTCCTGTATTGTAAGATCAACACTGTCCCTGCTCTTCTGTAAACATGTTATTAACACAAACAGTGTATGGTTAGTGTTAATAACATGTTCCATTTGGGTTAGGAATTATTCTGCTGCATGAATAATGGTATTGGAAACTTGTGATTATTTTAAGAATATAGAGATGAAATATATGTATGAAAAAAGAAATCTAAGTAAGATTTGAAGCCCAGAAGGGCATTGGGCCCTTGATTGTGATACTTAGCGTTGAATTACATTCTGCACCGATGTCTCAGATAAATCAATACACAATAGCATAAGACCTTGTTACTTGAATGATTGAATGTAGAAGAGAACATCCAGTCAAAAAGGGATACTCGGTAGGATTAAGAAGATAGTTAGTATGTTTAGGAAGAAGAGTGAGTATAGGATTTGGAACAAAAGTTCTTTAGCAATAGGTTATTTATTAGAGTGTGAAAGTAAATGTCAGCACATGTGAAGAGTCAGTCACAATGATGAACTGGGGAATATATGTAGGAAAGCAGATAGCAATAGAGACATTATGAAATCAGGCAAATTATAAAGTGAGGGATAGGATTAGACATTTTCCATTGGGTTGAGTTTGAATATATAATTTTAAGAAGAAACACATGTGTAGTCACCAATAGAATTGACATTTGAGAGCATTAGGGAACCTGGACATGGATGTTTTTAGTAATCCATGTTTTCTTTCCATTTGGGCTTTTATACAATCATAAGTGTGACCTTTGCATTTTGTGTCCAGAATATTTCTGTGATTAAATGTATATGAAGATCAGGTGACATGAGTCCACTTCCACCATTTCAGGGAGCAATATTTTGAAGACGTATAAATTAGTATTGGGGGTACAAAGAGGTGTACACTGTGTCTATGAATATAGAGATAATGCATGAATAGACCATAGTGTGAATAAATAATATAACTGGTTCCACTTTAAATAATGGATAGAATTGATATCTGAAAAGATATAAGAAATCTTATATTGACATACAATCATTCATTCAAACCAGTTATACATCTAATGGTAATATCAGAGTGATAATTAATATGAATGGTATGTGAGTTTTGCTTCCAAAGTGATTATGGAAATCAAAATTAATGTGTTTGGTATGAAATCTCATGAAAAGACCAGTCAAGAAACTTAGAGGAATACATGTGTTCTGAAGCAGGACGTGATTAAAAGTGAAACAAATGCCTATAAATTTTTGAACTTGTGGATGAAATCATATATCCTATGATGTCCATAAACTGAAAAAATAATAATGTACCAATATTGAATAAAAATGAACTTCAAAATACACATCATGTCCCGTAGGATTCTACTTGCATTGATGTTTAACTGATTCAGTTACTGTAAAAATATTAGGATTTGTAAGCTCCATTCACTGAAGTTAGTTTTCAGTACTAGGAAATAATTATGTATTTCAGGCAGATGAATATTTCTGAGAATTATCTTGTGAAAAGTTGATTATAAACCACATATAGAAACATGAGTGAATTTAAGGAGTGTATAATAAGAAACATATATTTCACATTTTGAAAAATCTGGACAGTATATATATATATATAGATAGATAGATAGATAGATAGATAGATAGATAGATAGATAGATAGACAGACACACACAGACATTATAATGTAGCAATCTATATGCTAATCGAAATTCACCGTGTAATACATATCATCCACATATCCAAAAATATTCATTTTACTGAACATCGAATTATATATAATGTTGTTCATCTAGGAAATTCACCAATAGGTTTAATTTTCAGTTCCATCATGATTTAGGGGGGATTGATATCTTATCAAAATATGTATCTTTCAAAATCAGTGAGCTTACAAAAATGTACTTGTGATACCAGGTAGGATTCTAAATATGCATAAAAAATACATGTGATGAATAGGCTACAGAGAATGGGAGACAGAAATTTACATATGTGTTAACTTTAAAAACTCATTGAGAACTATTACAATGAAAAGTTGACTAGATTTATAACACATACCCTTGATAAAGCAGAAGGGAAGTCCAAGTATGCACCATGCCTCCTATGAACGGCCTGTATTTCTATTCTGTTAGGTTTCTTGTTCTCCATCATATTAGGATTAGTAGTCAGAGTCTAGTAGGTTATGGGTTAATGTCAGGGATTCATTATTTCAAATGGAAAATATGAAAATGAATCTAATGTGTATGCAAATATGTGCTACACAAAAATCATCCCACTCTCATCCAGAACAATGCCTTGACATAACCTTCGCCCCAATTAAGACACAATTAGTGGAGAAGAGTTAGAAAATCTGTGAATACATATGTGGAAATGAAAATGCTCAGGAGTTCACAGCCTTGGAGGCGGTAGAGGAATTTCCAAAAGTATGGGATAGGGTAAATACTCCACAAATATGGAGTTCTGCTGGCCTAATGACTCTTTGAGAAACTGCCTTTGAGGTTGGGCCCTTGTAATATATGTTGTTGTCAAGAGCTTCAGCTTCCTTTGTAGTGAGACAATCAAAGCTGGATCTGCATATATGTGACCTGAAGGACATGGTTTCTTCTTTTCTAGTGAACATGAGGCAGCAGTTCTAAATTCCCTCATTGTAGGTAAACTGTGGCCACTGGGAGCTAAGTGTCTCCTCGTGTGGACTGAGAAGCCATTTGGTCATTCTCCACTTTTCCTGGTGATTCTTACTGCTGCACTGGGAGTTTGGTATTGGCTTCAGTAAATACCATGAGTTCAACGGGGACACAGTGCTGGAGGGAGTACTCTCACGTGTGGTGGGTCAGGGTGTGCAGGAGAACGCCCCAACCAGGCTTCTATTCAACAAAGCTTGCCCCCTTGTCTGTAGCAACCCAATTCTGAACATTGCCCTAAAACCTCTCAATGTAACAAGATGCCTTTACATATAAGGGTCTGCTGGCTGCACCATGTCAGTCAAAAGGCATTTGGAAGCCAATGGCAGATCCATGTGGCCCCATCACAGATGTTTTATCATACACCTGCAAACCACTGCTCTAGGCCCACTACTAAGCAGGTTCCAACGTACTGGCATCTTTGTTCTACACCATTTTCATGAAACCCAGTAAATCAAGGCACTGTCTGGTACACTCATGATCAGCAACAGAACATCCAATGATTCTCCAGTGCCACCTGCTCTTGGGAATTTTTCCATGGTATTTATCTAGCCATTTTTTAAGGATGAAGTTGGTGTCACTGTTGATTTCAATTCATTCAGGAACCATTAAATGGTGAGGAAGCTCATTTCAATGAAAGCTCAGGAGAACTCTCACAGGCAAGTCTTCCCAAAGAGTGGCCAAAAGGTCAAATGAAGCCTGGCCCATTGAGGTCTACAATGTGAGTTCCATGTGTTATTTGACTCTCA
This sequence comes from Callospermophilus lateralis, assembly GCF_048772815.1. NCBI lineage: Eukaryota > Metazoa > Chordata > Mammalia > Rodentia > Sciuridae > Callospermophilus > Callospermophilus lateralis. The sequence goes on from NW_027514431.1 coordinate 842,733, forward strand.
AGTATGGCTGCCAAGTCTTTCAGAATGAAATCATGTGATATCCTAGCTGAGATTCCCAGTGCTCTATGGAAAGCCATCCTGGGCCTAAATCTCAGTCTCCAAGGGCAACTCTCCTGCATGGCCTTCTAAAATCCCAACAGAATTCATGGTAATACTTCTCTGAGTTCAGTTCCAAAACTCAGTCTCTAAGGGGAATCACACCATAGTTCAAGCCCAGGTTGATCCAGGAATCTCTTCCTACTGCCACACAACTGACCACAATTAATACCAAAACACTCCCACATGGCCCTCATCTTCTTTTATATAGACACTCATCATAACCTCTGGGTTGAGGTTTCCATGAGGGGTGCATACCAAGACAGTGTCCAAAATAATCTCCCTTGCCTCTAATTTGCCTAAAGTCAGGGTGGCTTGGAAACCCTTCCTGTTAACCAGGAATGATCAAATACGCCTGCCATTAATACTGATGTACTTCTCCAAATAATCACACTGGGCCAAGTGGCTGATTCAGACACATCTCTTTACAAAGCAATAAAACAAAGAGCCACAGGTGATGCCTATTCATTTCCATTTGAAAACTCTTTTCTTCAGGATTCACAAAGGGGTGGCCTAAGGCAAAGACCTTCTAGATATTCACAGCACCAGAAACATAGGTAAGCAAAATTCCCAAAGCAGGGTTTCTCCACATAGACTTTACTGGTCACACTGATATCTGAGTTTCCTGAGATGCTCCCATTTCCTTCAGCTCTCCAGTACATGGCCATGTCACAGTATCTTGAACAGAAAACCATGAGCCTATTCCGGAGAGTGCCCAGAATTCAGGAATAAAACAGGAAATTAGGAAGATAGTAATTGCTACCCATCCATAAGGAAAGCTGCAGTCCAATCATAAATTGGGCAGTATGAATTCTGGGAAGCATTATACTAGACAGGACACATTCATTGATGCATTATGTTTTCTAATGTCTACAACTACAAACACAGTGGATACATAGACATAGAAACACTTGCCTTGTCTAACGACTTACTAGAAACAGTCCACTTCAAATCAAACAAACTGCCTTTCCTACCAATTCTCAGAACATGAGAAAAAACAACAAACTCACACCCACAACAACATAGGACTTTCTTCCCCCAAGTAGGTCTTTGACTCTCCGGAATTACCTCTGATTGTTGACCATACTATGTTCCCCCAAAATGCCCTGTACTGTCTCAGATCTGGACTCCTTGGCAAACTCTTTGAAGTTGTCAGGAGCCAGCTTTGAGCCACTACCTTCTTTCTCAGGAAAGGCCACTCTCCAAAGCTCTCCTGGCATTTGGCCATTCTCAAATCAGTAGGTACCAAGAAAGACTGATTCTGTCCTTGGTAAAACCAAACAAGTGAGCCCAGTGGGACTGGGTCTGGGACTGGTTCTGTGTGCCTGGCTTCTGGGATTCCAAGTTCAGAGTGTTCCAAGACCAAGGAAGTGAGATAGGTCACTTCCGTTCGGAACTGAATGAGGTCACTGGTTTGGCAACCACTTTGTCCTAACACTTCCTTCAAAGGGTCCCATGAGATGGAGGCTGCCCCTACTTTCTGTGACACTTTCACAACTTAGAACGATATATCAACCATAGGCACCCGGGAACAGCTCTCACACAGACCTGGTTTGGTCCATCTTCTCTACATTAAGAAGAGAGAGGCTGATTCATAAACATCCCTTCATCCTAACCAGGTTGTTTGCCTTACATGATGACTTTTGCCCTCTCAGGTCCTTTATAGCTGCCTTCATCTTCCCCAGGGATAATTTCTGCATGGACCTTTGAGGTTCTCAGCGGGTGGAAGATCCCCTATATTCCTCTATATTAAGACCAACTCTGTCCCTGTTCTTCTATAAAGTTAGATTGAGGGAACAATGTATGGTTAGGGTTAATAACATGTTCTATTTAAGTTAGGAATCATTCTGCTGGATGAATAATGGTATTGGGAACCTGGGATATTTATAAGAATATAGATTTGAAATATAAGTATGAAAACAGAAATCTAGGTAAGATTTTAAGCCCAGAAGCGCATTGGGCCCTTGATTGGAATACTTAGCATTGAATTTCGTTCGCACAGATGTCTCTGATAAATCAATATACAATGGCATATCATCTTGTACCCTGGATGATTGAATGTAGAAGAGTTCATCCAGTCAAAAAGGGATAGTTGTTAGGATTAGGAAGATAGTCGGTCTGTTTCGGAAGAAGAGTGAGTATAGGATTTGGACCAAAAGTTCAATAGCCCTAGGTTTTCGGTTAGAGAGTGAATGTAAATTTCAGCACATGTGGAGAGTCAGTCACAATGATGAACTGGGAAAATTATGTAGGAAATCAGATATCAATACACACATTATGAAATCAGGCAAAGTATAAAGTGAATGATAGGATTAGACATTATCAACAAGGTTGAGTTTCAATATATAATCTTAGGAAGAAACAAATATTTAGTCACCAATATGATTGACATTTGAGAGCATTAGGAAACCTGGACATGGATGTTTTTAGTAATCCAGGATCACTTTCCATCTAGGATTTGCTACAATCAGAAGTGTGACCTTTGCATTTTGTGATCAGAATATTACTCTGATAAAATGTATATGTAGATCAGGTGACATGAGTATTTCTTCTAACATTTTGGGAGCAATATTTTGAAGAGGTATAAATTAGTATTGGGGGTACACAGAGTTGTACCCTGTGTCTATGAATGTTGAAGAAATGAATGAATTGACAATACTGTGAATAAATAATATACTGTTTCCACTTTAAATCATGGATTGAATTGATATCTGAAAATATATAAAAATCTTATATTGATATACAATCATTCATTCCAACGAGTTATACATCTAATGGTAATATTAGGGTTATGTTTTATCATGAAGGGTGTGTGAGTTTAGCTTCAAAAGTTATTATAAAAATGGAAAATAATGTGTTTGGAAAGAAATATCATGAAAAGATGAGTCAAGAAATATAGAGGAATTCATATGTTCTGAAGCAGGATTTGATTGTAAGTATAAAAAAAGCCTATAAATTTCCTAACTTGTGGATGAAATATATATCCAATGATGTGCAAAAACTGAAAAAATAGTAATGCACCAGTTTTGAATGAAAATGAACGTCAAAATACACATCATATCCCATAGGAATCTACTTGCATTGATGCTAAACTGGCTCAGTAACTGTAGAAATATTATGATTTGTATGCACTATTCACTGAAGTTAGTTTTCAGTACTAGGAAACGAATACGTATTTCAAGTGGATGAATTTTTATGAGAATAATCTTGTGAAATGTTGACTATAAATTTACATATATGAACACGAATGAATTTAGGGAGTGTATAATAAGAAACATATATTTCATATTTTGAAAAATCTTGAGAGTTTATATATATATATATATATATATAGATAGATAGATAGATAGATATAGATATGTGTGTGTGCATTTATGTATTTATATATATATATATATACACACACACACACACACACACACACACAGACACTAAAATGTATCAATATGCATGCCAATCGAAATTCACTATGAATCATATATCATCCACAGATCCAAAAATAATCATTTTACTGAACATGGATTTATGTATAATATTGTTCAACTAGGAAGTTCACCCATAGGTTGAAGTTTCAGTTCCAACAGCGTTTAGGAGGAGTGATCTCTTCCCACAATTTGTATCTCCCAAGACAGCCAAACTCACAAGGATATACGTGTGATACCAGTTATGTTTCTATATTTGCATATAAAAATACATGTGCTGAACAGGCTGCAGAGAAAGGGAGACAGGAATTCACATATTTGTTAACTTTAAAAACACATGGAGATCAATTTCAATTAAAAATTGACTAGATTTATAACACCTACCCTTTATCATTCAAAAGGAAAGTCCAACTATACACCATGCCTTCTCTGAACTGCTTTCATTTCCATTCTGTTTGGTTATTTTTGTCCATCATTTTAGGATTAGTAGTCAGAGTCTATTAGGGTATGGGTTAATGTCAGGAATTCAGTAATTCGAATGGAAAATAGGAAAATGAATCCAATGTGTATGCAAATATGTGCTACACAAAAATATTCCCACTCTCATCCAGAACATTGCCTTTACATTACCTTTGCCCCAAATAAACACAATTAGAGAAGAAGAGTTAGGAAATCTGTGAATACATATCGGAAATGGAAAATATTCAGGAGTTCACAATCTTGGATGTGGTAGAGGAGTTTCCAAAAGTGAGGGACAGGGTAAACACTCCACAAACATGGAGCTCATTGGGCCTAAAGACTCTTGAGAAACTGCCTCTGAGGTTGGGCACTTGAAATATATGTTGTTGTCAGGAATTTTAGCATCCTTTCTAGTGAGACCAACAAAGCTGGGTCTGATCTCTGTGACCTGGAAGATATGGTTTTTTATTTTCCAATGAACATGAGGAAGCAGTGCTGAATTCTCTCTTTGTAGGTAAACTGTGGCCACTGGGGTCTAAGTGTCTTCCCATGTGGACTGTGAAGCCATTTGATCATCTTCCACTTTTCGAGGTGTTTCTTGCTGCTGCACTGTGAATTTGGTATTTGCTTCAGGAAATACAAGGAGTTCAACAGGTACCAGTGATGGAGGGAGTTCTGTCACATGTGGTGGGTCAAGGTCTGCAGGAAAATGCACCAACCAGGCTTCTACCCCACATAGCTTGCCCGCTTGTCCATAGCAATCTGATTCTGAACATTGCCCGGAAAACTCTCCATATAACAAGATGCTTTTATATAATAGGGTCTGCTGACTTCACCATGTCAGTCTCAAGCCATTTGGAATCCAAGGGCAGATCCACATGGTACCACCACAGATGTTTTATCACATACCTGCACACCACTGCTCTAGGCCCACTACTCAGCAGTCTCCAACTTACAGGGATCTCTTTTCTACACTGTTTTCATGAAACAAAGTAAATCCAAGCACAGTCTGGTACACTCATGACCAGCAACAAGTCATCCAAAGTTTCTCCATTGCCACCTGGTCATTGAAATTTCAAAAAATTCATGGTATGTATTTAGCTATTTTTCAAAGATGAAGTTGGAGGCACTGTGGGTTTCAAATTATTTAGGAAACATTAAATGGTGAGGAAGCTCATTTCAAAGAAATCTCTGGAGAACTCTCACAGGCAAGGCTTCCCAAAGAGTGGGCAATATTTCACATGAATCCAGGCCCATTGAGGTCTAAAATGTGAGGTCTATGTGTGTTTTGACTCTCAATTATGGCTGCCAAGACTTTCAGAATAAAATCACGTGAAATCCTGGCTGAGATTCCCAGTGCTCTGTGGAAGCCACCTTGGCCAGGATCTCAGTTTTCAGGATGACTCTCATGTGTTGCCTCCTAAAATTCCAACACAATTCATGGCAATACTTCTCTGAGGACAGTTCCAGAATTCAGTCTCTAATAACACCAGAGTTCAAGCCCAGGTGAACTAAGTCATCTCTTCCAACCGCCACACAAACGACCAGAATTAAAACCAAAACACTCCCACATGGCCCTCAACATTCTCCATATAGACACTTATCATAACCTCTGGCTGGAAATTTCCATGAGGGGCACAGACAAAGACAGTATCCAAATAAGTTCCCTTGCCCCTCATTTGCCTAAAGTCAGGGTGGCCTGGACACCCTTCCTGAGAACCAAGAGTGATTAAATAGGCCTGCACTTAATACTGCTCTGCATCTCCAATTTGGGGCCTACTTACTTTCAGGTATAGATTCTTTATGTGATTTGGAGTCATGAGACAAGCCAAGCACCTCTGGGCTAGTCTCTGCAGGGTTTGAAGAACTCATTTGACCCAAAAGATCCCTATTCTCACTTGATGGATTTCAGGAACCTAACAGAGGAAAGCAAAAGACTTAATCCACACTGACTCCTCATTTGGCCATTTTGGTTTTGGATGCACACATGGTATCTTTCTTTAGATCCATCAGGTTCTAAGAATCTAAGCCACAGCATCACACAGGGTCATGAGGCTGATTCAGACACATCCCTTTCCAAAGCAATCAAGCAAAGAGCCACAGGTGACGCCCATTCATTTGCATTTGAAGACTCTTTTCTTCAGGCTTCACAAAGGAGTAGTCTGAGGCAAAAAGCTTTCTGAAATTCAGGGCAACAGAACAATAGGTAAGCAAATGGCCCAAAGCAGGATTTCTCCACTGAGACTTTCCTGGTCACACTGATATCTGAGTTTTCTGAGATGCTCGCCATTCCCTTTAGCTATCCAGTACATGGCCATGCCACAGAGCTTGGAGGTGGTATATATATTGGGCACATAACCATGAGCCTATTTTGGAGAGTGGAGTGAATTCAGGAACAAAATAGAAACTTAGGAAGATAGTAGGTGTTGCCCATTCATAAGGCAAGCCGCAGTCCATTCATAAATTGGCAGGATGAATGTTGGGAAGATTTCTACTAGACAGGAGTCATCCATTGATGCATTCTCTTTTCTGATGTCTAGAACCACGGACACAGTGGGATACACAGACTTAGAAACACTCGCCTTTTCATAAGACTTATTAGAAACAATTCACTTCAAACCAAAAAACCGCCTTTATTACCTATTCTCAGAACATGAGACCAAACCACAAACCAACAGCCACATCCACAAAGACAATTTCTTCCCCCAAGTCAGTCTGAGAGTATCCATAGTGTCCTCTGATTGGTGGGCCATACTATGTTACCCCGAAATGTCCTGTCCTGTCTCAGATCTGGTCTCCTTGGTCAACACTGTGAAGTTCTCAGGAGCCAGCGGTGATCCACTAACTGCTTTCTCAGGAAAGGCCACTCTTCAGAGCTTTCCTGGCATTTGGGCATCCTCACCTCCGTAGGTACCAAGAAAGACTGACTCTGTCCTTGGTAAATCCGAACAATTGAGACCACTTGGACTGGGACTGGGACTGAAACAGGATTTGGGTGCCTAGCTTCCTGGATCTCAAGTTCAGAGTGTTCCATCACAAAGGATGTTAGGTGAGGTCACTTCCTTCATGATCTGAATGAGGTCACTGCCTTGGCAACCACTTTGTTCTAACAGTTGCTTCAAAGTGTCCCATGAAATGGAGGCTGCCCCTACATCCTGTGACACTTTCAAAAGTTCGAATGGTATATCAACCATAGGCACCCGGGAAGTGCTCTCCACACTGGCCTGGTTTGGTCCTTCTTCTCCATATTAAGAAGAGAGAGGCTGATTCAGACACATCCCTTCATCCTGACCAGGTTGTTTTCAATGGAAGATGACTTTTGCTCTCTCAGTTCCTACATATGTGCCTACAACTTCTCCAGAGATCATTTTGCGTGAACCTTTGAGTTTCTCAGCAGTTGGAAGAAACCGTACATTCCTGTATTTTAAGATCAACTCTGTCCCTGCTCTTCTGTAAAGTTAGATTGAGGGAAGAGTGTATGGTTAGGGTTAATAACAGTTTCGATTGGGGTTAGGAATCATTCTGCTGAATGAATAATGGTATGGCGAACCTTCGATATTTTCAAGAATATATAGGTAAAATATAAGTACGAAAACAGAAATAAAGGTAATATTTGAAGCCCAGAAGGGCATTGGGTCTTTGATTGCAATATTTAGCTTTGATTTATTTTCTGCACAGATGTCTCAGATAAATCAATATACAAAGGCATAGGACCTTGTACTTTGAATGATTGATTGTCAAAAAGAACTTCCAGTCAAAAATGGATAGTCGGGGGGCTGGGGATGTGGCTCAAGTGGTAGCGCGCTCGCCTGGCATGCGTGCGGCCCGAGTTCGATCCTCAGCACCACGTACAAACAAAGATGTTGTGTCTGCCAAGTACTAAAAAAACTAAATGTTAAAAAATTCTCTCTCTCTCTCCCTCTCTCTCTAACTCTTTCTTTAAGAAAAAAAATTAAAAAAAGCATAGTCGGTAGGATTAGGACGATAGTTGGTAAGTTTAGAACGGAGAGTAAGTATAGGATTTGCACCAAAAGTTCTTTAGCTATGGGGTTTCGGGTATAGAGTGAATGTAAATGTCAGCACTTGTGAAGAGTCAGTCACAATGATGTACTGGGGAAAATATGTAGGAAAGCAGATTTCAATAGAGACATTAGGAAATCTGGCAAAGTATATTCGGTAATGAAAATTTAGTAAAATAGGTAAATGTCGCTTGCTGTTTTTCTGTATGCTTAACAAAACACTATTGAAATCTTGAGAACTGTTTGCTAATCTTGTTCCCAGAATGTGCTGTCCCCAACTGCCAACCTACAGAATGTACTCATTCACCCGGTTGCACGCAAACTGCTCACTCGCCCAGACCAAACAATAAAGTTCCCTCTCTGCCCTCTCCAAGGAAAGTATATAAGCTCTGCTTAAGCTGTTCTCAGGGCTCTCTGCTCTATTCAAGTGAGCTCTGAGCCCCAACATGCTGAATCCCCAATAAACCCTTTGCTTTTGCATGAGACAGTCTCTTGGTGGGCTCTTCACCCGATGCTCGCCTGACCTTTACATATGGAGGTTCCACTGAGATCCGGCAGCGGCGAACGAGAGACCCCAACAGGCTCCTCTTGGGGTATGTATGGTGCCTCTTTCTGGTTTCAGGTTTCAGGTTAGGGCTTCGCAAAATGGCTGTCAATGAAGAGTGTGAGCTCTCTCCGACGGTGGCTGACATACGTGTCACAGAGCCACAGGCCACATCCCTGGGGGATGCTCCAGAGTATTCGGGAAATCGAGGAGCAATAGTCTCCTCAATTCAGTGATATTTTGTTTCAGATTCAGTATCGCCAGCCCATCGGGTTGGGCCAGATACTTAGTCCTGGTCTCAGTGTTCGAAGTTCCATTGTCTGTCTTTATTTTCTTGTCTTGTCTGTGTCGTGTGTCGTTGCTTTTACTGTTTGTGTATCTTTCATTATGGGACAGAGCACTTCAATGCCTGTGTCCCTAACCCTCGATCACTGGACCAAAGTACCCTTAAGGGCTCAGAATCTTTCTTTTTCAGTAAAATTCTGGACCTGGCAGACTCTCTGTGCCTCAGAATGGCCCACCTTTGTATTCGGATGGCCCCTAGAAGGATCTTTCTACTTCCCACTAATTTAAAAAGTCAGACGATATTGTCTTTCAGCCAGGGCCACATAGCCATCTGGATCAACAGCCATATATCTTAACTTGGCAGGACCTCTGCAAATCTCCTTCATGGGTGAAGCATTTCCTTGCCCCTACCCCCACTCCTACTGCTTCCCCCATGATCTCTCAAACCCTCTGCTCCTCCTCCTCCTCCAACCTCTGTTCTCCCTGAGACACAAGATTTGATTCTACTGGACTCTCGTCCCCCTCCTTATCTCCTGCCCACGTCCCCCAAAGACCAACACCCTCTAAGTGATTCCCCTGCTGCTGACTCAACCTCTCCACCATTGGAGAAAGCTAAGCCAGCCCAGCGCCCTCCAGATAATTTCCCCGCGGCACACACAGCCCCTCCTCTTCTGGAGGAAGCTAGCCCGGCTAAAGGTACTCACCAGCGGTGAATGATTGAAAAACCTGGAACTCGAATGATGCTCCCCCTCCATCCCTAGGGGCCAATGATTGACAACGGCCTTGGGGGAAAAATGCAAGCCTACCAGTATTTACCTTTCTCCTCTTCAGACCAATATAACTGGAAAAATAAAAATCCCCGTTTTACCGAGGACCCCAACCGGCTCCTAGGTGTGGTTGAGTCATTGATGTTTTCACACCAGCCTACTTGGGATGACTGCCAACAACACCTAGGGTTGTCTCTTCATGACAGAGAAACAAAAGAGAATCCTCCTGGATGCTAGAGAAAAATATCCTCTGACCAGATGTGTAACCGACAAAACTTCCCAACATATTTAACCCGGCTTTCCCTTGAATCGACGAAACTGGGACCCCAACACCTTTGAAGGTAGGGAGCATCTGTCCACTTATCACTGGGCTCTAATTGTGGGTATCTTAGTGGCCGCTAGGCAACTTACAAATTTTGCCAAGTTAAGAGAGATTATTCAAGGGCCTGATGAATCTCCCTCTATGTTTTTAGAGAGAATTATGGAGGCATATAGGAGATATACTCTTTCGATCCTCAGGCAGAGGATCAAAAGTCATCTGTCAAGATGGCCTTTATGGGCAAGCTGCCCTGGATATTAAAAGAAAGTTACAATGCTTAGATGGATTACAAGATAGGACTTTGAGAGATTTAGTCAGAGTAGCCGAGAAGGTATACTATAAGAAAGAAAGTGAGGAAGAGTAGGGAGCAAAGGAAGGATAAAAGAAACAAAAGACAGACTAAGGCATTGACTAAGGTCCTGGTCACAACAACAAATAGGCCAGAAATAAGAAACATGGAGACAGGAAGGGATACCGGGGCCCAGACTAGAGGCCACCCCTGGCCTCAATTTAATGTGCCTACTGTAAAGAAAAAGGACACTGCTTCAAAGAGTGCCATTGAAAGAGACAGCCACTCTAGCCAGCCATTCTCACTCTGGAGGATGACTAAGAATGTTGGGTCTCAGATCCCCTCCGAGAGCTCAGGGTAAATTTTGAAGTGGAGGGGACCCTAGCAAACTTTGAAGTGGATACAGGGGCAATATACTCTTCCCTTATGGCCCCATTGGTCTCTCTATCAAATAAAAAGGTCTCTAATTCAAGGGGCTAATGGCAGAAAATATCGGGTTTGGACAACTAAGAGGACCATGGACCAGGGGAAAGGAAAAATCCATCACTCGTTCTTAGTAATCCCAGAATGCCCGGCCCCATTGATGGGCAGAGATCTGCTCACCAAGCTCCGGGCCAAAATAACTTTTAACCCTGAAGGCCCACAAGTGGAATTTCTAAATCCTTCAATAAAAACTCCTATAGTCACGGCTCTAAATATGTCAGTAGAAAATGTATATCAACTCACTCACCTTGGTTCAAAGAAATTGCATTCATTCCTGAAGGATGAAGAACAGAGTTTTTTACTAACCGACTCAAAGCAAAAGGAAATAACTGAATGGGTAACAAAAGCCTGTCAGGTCTGTCATGGTTAATGCTTACCCTTCCAAGCTTCCTGCAAAAAAGCACCTACGAGGAACCAGACCAGGACAATTCTGGGAAGTGGACTTTACTAAAATTAAGCCAGCAAGGTTTGAAATTAAATATCGCCTAGTCTTTGTAGATATATTTTGAGGATGGATTGAAGCCTTTTCCAGGAAAAAAAAAAAAACGAAACAGCGCAAATGGTTGTCAAGAAGATCCTGAAAGATATTTTTACAAGATACGGCCTGCCTAAAGTAATAAGGTCTGATAATGGACTGGCGTTTGTAGCCCAAGTAAGTCAGGGGTTAGGCAAGACCCTGGGGATTAATTAAAAGTTACATTGTGCTTATAAACCACCGAGTTCAGGACAGGTAGAAAGAATGAATAGAACCATTAAAGAGACCATAACGAAATTAAGCTTAGAAACCTGCATAATAGATTGTACTATGCTCCTTCCTTATGCACTATTTTATGGAAGAAACACTCCCTCTGTTTCTTTGTGTAACCTTACCCCCTATGAAATTGTCCATGGTTCCCCTCCTTCAGTAAGGGACCTAACCCCAACTCTAAGACCTAACGATTCCTTCCACACCCCATTGCTTGACTGAATTAAAGCTCTTGAAAGAACTCAGGGATACCTGTGAAAACAGATGGCCAATGCCTATCAACCTGGGGACGAATGGACTCTACATCAATATCAAGTAAGAGACTTCATCTACATAAGTCGACATCAGGTGTCATCCCTGAAACCCCACTGGAAATTACGATACAAGGTGCTACTTATAACACCTACAGTGGTAAAGGAAGACAGAATCACTTCCTGGATCCATACCTCTCATCTCAAGCCTGCACCCTGCCAGACTCTGGCTGGAAAATGGAAAAGATTGGTAAAACTTTCAAATTGTGTATTTACCCTGTGTCTAAGGCTATAGACTCTTCCCTTGACCACCAGTAGTCCTAAACCTATTAAACCCGTTCAGCAGCGATGGCTGATCACAAATCCTACTGGTAAAGAAGTATGATCTATCTCGCATGCAGCCCACTTAGGGACTTGGTGGACATCTATCCACCCAGACATTTGTCAGCTGGCTATAGGTCTTTCCTATTGGGATATACCTGATGAAGAGGATCCCACTAAATTTCCATTAAATCCATTCTGCACCATTGATAATGGAAACAATCATTATGGATGTAGGGACATGCGAGCCAAATGCAGGTTGGCTAGCCTAGATTACTATGTTTGCCCGGTGGACTACCAAAGCCACAAACAGTCACGGTTGTGTGGGGGGAATGCCGACTTCTTCTGTATGTCTAGGGATGTGATCATACAGGCAGTGCATGATGGAACCCAAACTCCTCATCAAATTCTGTACACAGCATTGGCCCTATTACCAATTAGATCACCCAAACTGTTGGCCCCTAGAGGGGTCTCTAGATCCTCAAATTCTGCATGACCTTTTTAACTTCTGAATGTCCTCAAAAGGGTGAAAGGAGATTTCCCTATGTGGAGGCCTTTTCCCTCCTTCGCTCACATCCTGAACTATGCTTCTCCAATAGGTCCTCACACTCAGCCTTCCGCTCCAGACTCTCTGCTGTCACTCTCACCTCAGCAACATGATTTCTCCCCTCCAATTACTAGATCAAAAACCCAAACCTCCGCCGGATCTCAGACCATTTCCCCCTTTCTGAGGTAGCAGGTACTGAGGTAACCCTCCACCGAATCACTCCTCTCTTCTCCAGTCAGTGCCCACACCGGGTCCCACCAGTTCCTCTTAACAGCTAACCCAAAGCTCAAACCAGCTGAGGAGAACCCTCAGACCCCTATCCAAGATGTAGTGAAAATGGCCTTTAAAGTTTCTTTGTCATTAGTGAAAACAGGTTACTAAGAATTTAAAGTCCCTCACAGGCTTTTAGGGATACTAACTCCTATCTTCTCCTCTGTTCTACCTGTTCTACTGCTCACCTTTTTGTTGCTAGGAAAATCACAAACACCTTTGCCAGTATTCTTTCACATCTCTGCTACCTCATTCTCAGATCCACGGAGCTGCTCACAGCCATGCCTTCCCCATCTCCCCCCTCTGTTCCAGGCCCACAGAAAAACATTAATTGACCTTCTACGGAAGTCTTCAGCATGGCTGACTTTAGGACTTTCAGGAAAAGAGTCCCCATGAAAGACTTCAAAGTAGATAAACTTCCTCTTTCCATGTTGCCCTGTTGTACTTGATCACTGGCTAAAAATATCAGCACTCCTAAGTTAGACACCCCCTTACTAGTTTTTCACAAAATATGTGAACAAGGCCTTTGGCATTGATCTGGGGCTTCACAGAGATGGCTACATTTCAAAGATAAAGAAGTTACCAACTGGGCTCCATGGTAACAGCTGGAAGGGGGAAAAATAAAGGGAAAAAAAAGCTCTCCTTCACCCAGGTGTCCTTGAAAAGTTAACTTGCCCAGAACAGAGGAATAAAACAGAAAAAAATCTGCTTTTTGTGAACTTCTGCAGGCTGTGAACTTCTGCGCCCCTTCCCTTATATGTTGGGTACAAAATTCTGAAACTACCTAAACGTGAGTTTCAGGGAATTAATTGATTATAACAGAAGTAATGCCCTCTGAATCCGGTTGCTAATAAAATGGAAAGTTTCCCTGTTTTTGGTAGTATCTTAGGTGCCGTGCCTTGTCCGTCTCTACAACAGTATAATTCTATAGACTTAAACATTGTTTATGTTTTCAAGAAATTGTCAAGACGATGTGATTAAATGTGTAAAGGTGCAGATGTTTCCCAGAGTGCTTTATCATAATGCAGGTTCATTTGAAGTTCAAATAGGGGGGCATAAAACTCGGTTCCACTGAGAACATATATCCATCACTTTAGCCATCCTATTAGGAATAGGAGTTGCTGCAGGCGTGAGCACAAGAACCACTGCCTTGGTCCATGGGATACAACAAATGACACAATTAGAAGCAGCAATAGACCAAAACTTAAAGATATTAGAATCCTCCATCTTGGCTTTGCAGGAATCTTTAACCTCTCTCTCTGAAGTTATTTTACAGAAAAGGCGAGGGTTGAACCTCCTCTTCATGAAAGAAGGGGGCCTTTGTTCTGCATTGATGGAGAATGTTGTGTTTTTGCCGACCATACTGGAGTTGTAAAAAAATCTAGGAGTAAATTAAATAGATGCCTTGAAGAGTGTCAATGAGAGAGAGAGGCCCAAAAAGTGTGGTTTGAGTCTTGGTTCACACAGTCCCCCTGGTTAACTACGCATTTATCAACCCTGGACAGTTCAATAATAATCCTCATATTATTGCTAACTATAAAACCCTGTTTGCTCAACCGTGTAATTTCTTTTTTCCAAGCTCAAATTGGATGAGTTAAACTTATGGTAATACCCCACTAGCAAACATAGAATGTGACACCCCGCAATGATCACTTTTATGATTAAAAGTAGCCAGAAGAAGAAGTGGGGAATGAAAGGTTAATTGAATAGGCACTTTTCACTTCCTTTTTTCCTGTATGCTTAACAAAACACTGCTGAAATCTTGAGAAATGTTTGCTAATCTTGTTCCCAGAATGTGCTGTCCCCAACTGACTAACTGCAGAATGTGCTCCCTCACTGGGTTGCATGCAAACTGACCACTCGCCCTGACCTATCAATAAACTTCCCTCCCTGCCGTCACCAAGGAAAGTGTATAAGCTCTGCTTAAGCTGTTCTAAGGGCTCTCTACTCTATTCAAGTGAGCTCTGAGCATCAGCATGCTGGACCCCCAATAAACACTGCGCTGTTGCATGAGATAGTCTCTTGGTGGTCTCTTCTTTCGACCTCATCCGACCTTTACTTGGATAATTAAATGTAGAAGAGAACATCCATTCAAAAAGGGATAGTCGGTAGGATTAGGAATATAGTTGGTAGGTTTAGGAAGAAGACTGTGTATAGGATTTGGAACAAAAGTTCCTTAGCAATAGGGTTTCGGTTAGAGAGTGAATGTAAATGTCAGCACATGTGAAGAGTCAGTCACAATGATGAACTGGAGAAAATATGTAGGAAATCAGATATCAATACACACATTATGAAATCAGGCAAAGTATAAAGTGAATGATAGGATTAGACATTAACAACAAGGTTGAGTTTCAATGTATAATCTTAGGAAGAAACAAATATGTAGTCAGCAATATGATTGACATTTGAGAGCATTAGGCAACCTGGACATGGATGTTTTTAGTAATCCAGGATCACTTTCCATTTAGGATTTGCTACAATCATAAGTTTGACCTTTGCATTTTGTGATCAGAATATTACAGTGATAAAATGTATATGTAGATCAGGTGACATGAGTATTTTTTCTAACATTTCTGGGAGCAATATTTTGAAGACGTATAAATTAGTGTTGGGGGTACACAGAGTTGTACCCTGTGTCTATGAATATAGAAGTAATGCATGAATTGACAATACTGTGAATAAATAATATAACTGTTTCCACTTTAAATCATGGATTGAATTGATATCTGAAAATATATAAGAAATCTTATATTGATATACAATCATTCATTCCAACGAGTTATGCATCTAATGGTAATATTAGGGTTACGTTTTATCATGAAAGGTGTGTGAGTTTAGCTTCAAAAGTGATTATGGAAATGGAAAATTATGTGTTTGGAAAGAAGTCTCATGAAAAGACGAATCAAGAAACCTAGAGGAATACATGTGTTCTGAAGCAGGAAGTGATTGTAAGTATAAAAAACGTATAAATTTCCTAACTTGTGGATGAAATATATATCCTATGATGTGCAAAAACTGAAAAAATAGTAATGTACCAGTGTTGAAAGAAAATGAATGTCAAAATACATATCATGTCCCATAGGAATCTACTTGCATTGTTGTTAAACTGGGTCAGTTACTGTAGAAACATTAGGATTTGAAAGGACCATTTACTAAAGTTAGTTTTCAGTACTAGGAATCAAATATATATTTCAGGTGGATGAATATATCTGAGCATAATCTTGTGAACATTTTATTATAAATCCACATTCATGACATGAATGAATTTAGGGAGTGTATATAAGACACATATATTTCATATTTTGAAAAATCAGGAGGGTGTAAAATATATATATATATATATATATATATATATATATATATATATATATATATATATATATATATCACAGATACATTAAAAAGTAGCAATATATAAATATATATGGGTATCAAAATTTATCTTGAAATATATATCATCCACAGATTAAAAAGTATTCATTTTAGTGAACATGGATTTATGTATAATGTTGTTCAACTAGGAACCTCACCCATAGGTGGAATTTTAAGATCCAAAAGCGTTTAGGAGTAGTGATCTCTTCTCACAATTTGTATCTGCAAAGTTAGCCACCTCACAAAAATGTACGTGTGATACCAGGTAGGATTCTATATGTGCATATAAAAATACATGTGCTGAATAGGCTCCAGAGAAATGGAGAAAGAAATTCAGAAATAAGTTAACATTAAAAAGAATGGAGAACTATTTCAATTAACAATTGACTATATTTTTAACACCTACCATTTATCATGCAAATAACAAGTCCAACTATACACCATGCCTCCTCTGAACTGCTTGTGTTTCTATAATGTTTCGGTTACTTTCCTCCATTATATTAGGATTAGTAATCAGAGTCTAGTAGGGTGTGAGTTAGTGTCAGGGAATCAGTATATTGAATGGAAAATAGAAAAATGAATCCAATGTGTATGCAAATATGTGGTACACAAAAATCTTCCCACTCTCATCAAGAACAACACCTAGATATCACCTACGCCCCAAGTAACACACAATTAGAGGAGAAGAGTTAGAAAATCCATGACTACATATCTGGAATGGAATACGATCAGGAGTTCACAACCTTGGAAGTGGTAGAGGAGTTTCCAAAAGTAAGGGACAGGGTAAACACTCCACAAACATGGACCTCTGCCTGCCTAAAGACTTCTTGAGAATCTGTCTCTGAGGTTGGGCACTTAAAACATATGTTGTTGTCAGGAGCTTTAGCTTCCTTTCTAGGGAGACCATCAAAGCTGGGTCTTCATCTCTGTGACCTTATGGATATGGTTTCTTATTTTCCAATGAACATGAGGCAGCAGTGCTGAATTCTGTCTTTGTAGGTAAACTGTGGCCACGGGGGGCTAAGTGTATCCACATGTTGGCTGTGTATCCATTTGGTCATCCTCCAAATTTCGTCGTGATTCTTGGTGCTGCAATGGGAATTTAATATTTGCTTCATGGAATACAAGGAGCTCAACTGGAACACAGTGCTGGAGGGAGTTCTGTCATGTGTGGTGGGTCAGGGTCAGCAGGAGAATGCACCAACCAGGTTTCTATCTCACACAGTTTGCCCCCTTGACCATAATAACCTGATTGTTAAGATTTCCCTTAAACCTCTACTTATAAAAAGATGCCTTTACATATAAGGGTCTGCTGGATGCACCATGTCAGCCACAAGCCATATGGAAGTCAAAGGCAGATCCACAAGGCCCCACGACAGAAGTTTTATCACAAAACTGCAAATCTCTGCTGTAGGCCCACTAATCAGCAGGCTTGAACTTACTGGCATCTCTGTTCTTCACCATTTTCATGAAACCCAGTCAATCAAGAAACTGTCTGATACACTCATCGTCAGCAACAGTATATCCAAAGGTTCTCCTGTGCAACCTGGTCAAGGGAATTTTAAGAATTTCATGGTATTTATCTAGCCATTATTCAAGCATGAGGTTGGAGGCACTGTGGGTTTCAATTTTTTCAGGAAACATTAAATGGTGAGGAAGCTCATTTCATTGAAACCTCTGGAAAACTCTCACAGGCAAGTCTTCCCAAGGAGTGGCCAAAAGGTCACCGAAATCCAGGACTATTGAGGTCTACAATGTGAGGTCCATGTGTGTTTTGACGCTCAAGTATGCCTGCCATGTGTTTTAGAAAAAATCATGTGATATCCAGGCTGTGATTCTCAGTGCTCTGTGGAAAGCCACCCTGGACCTAGATCTCAGTTTATAAGGGGGACTCTCATGTGTGGCCTGCGAAAATCCCAACACAATTCATGGCAATACTTCTCTGAGTTCAGTTCCAGAACTCAGTCTCTAAGTCCCCTTGAACTCACACCAGAGTTCAAGACCAGTTGGACCCATTCATTTCTTCCAACCGCCACACAAATGACCAAAATTAAAACCTAAACACTCCCACAAGGCCCTCATGTTCTCCATATAGACACTCATCATAACCTCTGGCTGAATTTTTCCATGAGGGGCGCAGCCCAAGACAGTGACCAAAATGAGCACCTTTGGCCCTCATTTGCCTAAAGTCAGGGTGGCCTGGACACCATTCCTGTGAACCAGGAGTGATTAAAAAGACCTGCCGTTAATACTGCTCTGCTTCTCCATTTTGAGGCCTACTGAATGTCAGGTATAGATTCTTTATGTGGTTTGGAGTCATGAGAAAACCCAAGCACTTCTGCAGGGTTTTGAATAACTCATTTGACCCAAAGGATCCTTATTCTCACTTGATGGAGTCAGGAACATCACAGAAGAAGGCTAGAGACTTCATCCACAATGACTGATCTTTTTGCCATTTTGGTTTTGGATGCACACATGGGATCTTTCTTTAGATCCATCAGGTGCTGAGAATCTAAGCTGGAGCCTCACACAGGGCCAAGTGGCTGATTCAGACACCTCCCTTTCCAAAGCAATTATGCCAAGAGCCACAGGTGATCCTCATTCATTTCCATTTGATAACTGTTTTTTTCAGTCTTCACAAAGGGGTGGCCAGAGGCAAATACCTTCCTGACATTCAGGGCAACAGAACAAAATGTAAGCAAAAGGCCCAAAGCAGGGTATCTCCACTGAGAGTTTCCTAGCCACACTGATATCTGAGTTTTTTGAGATGCTCGCCATGCCAATTCCTTCAGCTATTCAGTACATGGTCATGTCACAGTGATTGGAGGTGGTACATATCATGGATAAAAAACAATGAGCATATTCTGGCTAGTGGCCAGAATTCTGGAAGAAAACAGGAACTTAGGAAGGTTGTAAGTGTTTCCCATTGGTAAGGCAAGCCGCAGTCCTTTCATAAATTGGACAAGTTGATTGCTGGGAGGCATTCTACTACACAGGACATATTCATTGATGCATTCTCTTTTCTAATGTCTACAACCACGGACACAGTGGCATACACAGAAATAGAAACACTCACCATGTCAAATGACTTATTAGAAACAGTCCATTCCAAAAGAAATAAATCACGTTTTTTCTACCTATTCTCAGAACATGAGACAAAACCACAAACTGACATCCACACACCCAGGCGCCTCCTTCCCCCAAGTAGGTCTGTGACTCTTCTGAATGTCCTCTGACTGGTAGGCCATACGATGTTCCTCTGAAATGGCCTTTCCTGTCTCAGATCTGGTGTCATTCACCAACTCTGTGAAGTTGTCAGGAGGCAGTGGTGAGCCAATTCCAGTCTTGTCAGGAAAGGCCCCTCTTCAGAGCTTTCTTGGAATTTGGCCACCGTCACATGAAGAGGTACCTAGAAAGACTGATTCTATCCTTGGTAAATCCAAACAAGTGAGACCACTGGGACTTGGACGGGTAATGGCTTTGGGTGCCTGGCTTCCTGGATCCCAAATTCAGAGAATTCCATCACCAAGGAAGTAGGTGAGGTCACTTCCTTCAGGAACTGAATGAGGTCACTGACTTGGCCACCAATATGTCCTAACAGTTGCTTCCTAGGTTCTCATAAGATGGAGGCGGCCCCTACTTCTTGTGACACATTCACAAATTAGAATGGTATAGAAACCATAGGCACCTGGGAACAGCTCTCCACAAAGGCCTGGTTTGATCCGACTTCTCTACATTAAGAAGAGAGAGGCTGATTCAGAAACATCCCTTCATCCTGACTAGGTTGTGTGCCATGGAAGATGACTTTTCCTCTCTCAGGTCCTAAATAGCTGCCTAAATCTTCTCCATCGATCATTTCTGCATGGACTTTTGAGGTTCTCAGCAGGTGGAAGATCCCCTACCTTCCTGTATTGTAAGACCAACTCGGTCCCTCCTCTTCTGTAAAGTTAGATTGACGGAACATTGTATGGTTAGGGTTAATAGCATGTTCGATTTTGGTTAGGAATCATTCTGCTGGATGAATAATGGTTTGGGAACCTCTGATACTTATAAGAATATAGACGTGAAATATAAGTACGAAAAAAGAAATCTAGGTAAGATTTGAAGCCCAGAAGGGCATTTGGCGATTGATTGGCATACTAAGCTTGAATTATGTTCTGCACCGAGGTCTCAGATAAATTTATTTACAATGGCATAGGTTGCTGTACCTCAGATGACTGAATTTAGAAGAGATCATCCAGTCCAAAAGGGATAGTCCATAGGATTAGGAAGATTGTCTGTAGGATTAGGAAGAAGAGTGAGTCTAGGAGTTGGACCAAAAGTTCTTTAGCAATAGGGTTTCAGTTAGAGAGTGAATGTAAATGTCAGCACATGTGAAGAGTCAGTCACAATGATGAACTGGGGAAAATATGTAGGAAAGAGAGTAAATATGTATCAATAGAGACATTAGGAAATCAGGCAACGTATAAAGTGAGTGATAGGATTAGATATTTTCAACAGGGTTGAGGTTGAATATATAATCTTAGGAAGAAACAATTATTTAGTCACCAATAGGATTGACATTTGAGCGCATTAGGGAACCTAGACATGGAGGTTTTTAGTAATCCATGCTCACTTTAAATTTAGGCTTTAGTACAATCATAAGTGTGACCTTTGCATTTTGTGTCAAGAATATTACTGTGGTAAAATATATATGTAGATCAGAGGACATGAGTATTTCTTCCACCAATATGAGGAGCAATATTTTGAAAACTTATAAATTAGTATTGCGGATAAAATAGGCCTACCCTGTGTTGATGAATAAGAGATGATGCATGAATAGACCATATTGTGAATAAATTATATAACTGGTTCCAACTTTAAATAATGCATTGAAATTATATTTGAAAATATATAGTAAATCTTATATTGATATATATACATTCATTCCAACCAGTTATACATCTAATGGTAATATTAGGGTTACGGTTTATCATGAAGAGTGTGTGAGTTTTGCTTCAAAAATGAGTATAGAATCGAAAATAATGTTTTTAGAAAGAAGTCTAGTGAAAAGACCACTAAAGAATCATAGAGGAATACATGTTTTCTGAAAGAGGAAGTGATTGATAGTGAACCACATGCCTATAAATTTGTGAATTTGTGGATGAAAGGACATATCCTATGATGTCCATAAACTGAAGAAATAGTAATGTACCAGTGTGGAATAAAAATGAACTTAAAAATACATATCATGTCCCATAGGAATCTAACTGCATTGATGTTAAACTTGGTCAGTTACTATAGAAATATTAGGATATATAAGGACCATTCACTGAAGTTAGTTTTCAGTACTAGGAAACAAATATGTATGTCAGGTGGTTGAATATTTCTGAGAATAATCTGTTGAGAGCCACAGCCAAAGGAGCCCCAGCAAACTTGCAGCTGCCAGCAAACTTCCATCTGCCGGCTGATGATTGGCTCACAGCGGCCCCAGCATCATCTAGCTGATTTGCTTGTCTGTGGTGATGCTCATTGAGATGCTCAATGAGCGGTTTCCCCGACCTTTCAGACTGCCAGCGGATGATTGGCTCACAGCGGCCCCAGCAACATCTAGCTGATTGGCTCCTCTGTGGTGATGCACATTGGGCTGGTTCCCTGCCCTTTCAGACCATGGAACTGCTCATTGGGGGACTTTTTGGCTTCGCCCACGTGACCCAGCCAATCGGCCTCAAGAGGAGGAGACTTGTGTTTGAGGGAGAGGCTTGTGGGAAGCCTGTGGTGGCAGTTGGGCTCTGACGGCTTTTCCTGAGGAGCTGTTTTGTTTGGTGTCATCTTGTTGGGTTGTATTATAGTAGAAATACGGGATCAGAAATTAGTAAAAAAAAAAAAAAAAACTGAAAGAGTGTTCAGTAAATTGTTAGAGGAAGGAGGCATCTCAGTAAAATCAAGAAAAGTCAGGGCATACGTTGATACAATACAAAAATGTAGCCCATGGCTTTTTCAGGAGGAGTTGTTAAATATATCACAATGGAACCATCATGGTGAAGATTTAAAAAGAATAGGAAAGAAAAGCCCAGGGACTCTGCCAGTTGGCACATTGCTATTGTGGACGTTTGTACCTTGTTTGCTTAGTGGAAAGCCTTCAGTTCAGACAATGGTAGAGGAAGGAGAAGACATATTGATTCAAGTAAAATAGAAGGTCTCTCAAGTTAGTCAGATAGAGGAAAAAATTCAAGTAAAAGAAAAGGTCTCTCGAACTAGTCAGACAGAGGAAAAAAATCAAGTAAAAGAGAAGGCCTTTCAAGCCAGTCAGACAGAGGAAGAAAGTGTAAAACAGAAAAAGCCATCAGGGGGAAAGTTACAACAGGAGACTACTACTAACACCTTTCTATCACCAGAGGGTGTAAGTGTCCAACCAACAGCACAACCTCTACAGGAGACTGCTACTAACACCTTTCTATCACCAGAGGAAGTAAGTGTCCAACTAACAAGGCCACCTCCATATGCTGGGAGGCCCCCAACCCCCACAGTTGATAGTTGGAATCCTGAGACAAGATCTCAAATATTAACATGCCCAGTATTTGAGGCAGGAGGGCAGTGAGATTACCATGCTTTAAATTTCAAAACAGTGAAGCAGCTAACAGAGGCTGTAACAACCTATGGTCCTCAAGCACCCTTCACTGTAAGCATTATCAAATCCATTAACAACATGAACATGAAGCCAGCAGATTGGGCTAATATGTGTAAAGCTGTGCTAAATGGAGGAAATACCTGTTATGGAAGATTGCCAATGAGGAATTTTGCAAGGAGACGGCTAGGCAAAATGCAGCAGCTAGTTATCCTCAGAGAAATCTAGATATATTGTTAGGAAAGGGACCTTATGAGGATCAGCAGCAGAAATGTGCATATGATCCTGGTGTATATGCACAGATTGCTATAGATGCAATTAAGGCATGGAAGACTTTTCAAGGAAATGGAGGTTTACAAGGTCAGTTATCTAAGGTAATACAAGGAGCTAATGAACCTTATGCTGAATTTGTAGATAGGCTTATTCAAACAGCTACCAGAGTTTTTGGAAATACACAACAAGCAATGCCATTACTAAAACAACTGGCTTATGAGCAAGCGAATCGTTGGTGCAAAGATATCATTAGACCATGGAAACATGAAGATTTAAACACATATATTAAATTATGTAGAGACATTAAAGAACAAGAGCAAGTCGTGGAAGCTGCAGTAAAACAGGCTTTAGATGCCAGAGACATTAATGAACAAGGGCAAATTGTGGCAGCTGCAGTAAAACAGGCTTTAGATGCCAGGCCAAGAACATGCTACAATTGTGAAAAAACAGGACATTTTAAAAGGAATTGTCCCATAGGAGGAGGGTTTAACAAAACTAGGTATCAAAGGAGTAGAATACCAGGTATTTGTCCATGATGCCGTAGAGGGAGACTTTGGGCTAATGAATGCTGTTCTCAAACCACCATAGAGGGTACACCATTATCAAAAAACGAACAAGGACCAGGTGTTTATCCACAATATCGTGGACAAAAACATGGAGCTCCTTTGCCAAAAAATGGACAAGGGGGCTCAATTCTCCGGGGCCCAAAACCACAAATATACGCAGCACTGGAGAAACCCATCAACCACATCAGGGTAGTGCCCAGGACACATTGTCCATCAGATCCCTCATCAGAAAAACCAGAGGGAGCGCAGGGTTAGACATCTGTGACTCTGCCAGAGCAGTACTAACTGCAGAGATGGGAGTTCAATTCATTTCCACAGGGGTAAAAGGACCTCTTCCCAAAGGAACAGTAGGCTTATTATTGGGACGCAGCTCTTCTACTCTAAAAGGACATATGATAAGTCCTGGGGTAATTGATCTCGACTATGAAGGTGAAATAAAAATTATAGCCAGTTCTCCAAAGGGTATATTAGTAATTTCACCAGGAGATAGAATAGCACAGTTACTAATAATACCCAGCCTACGTGAAAAATTTTCCAGTCGTACTGTAGAAAGAGGTTCCAAGTGATTAGGCTCCACAGGTGTAGATTGGGCTATGCTTTCTTTAAATTTAGATTCTGGCCCCATGCTTAAACTAAATATTCAAGGGCATGAATTTAATGGGCTACTGGATACAGACGCAGACCTTAGCATCATCTCTCGTCAAGAATGGCCAAAACATTGGCCATTACAACAAGCCACTCAAACGCTTCAAGGCCTAGGAGTAGCGTATAATCCCCATAGAAGTGCAATGGTATTAGATTGGAAGGATCCTGAAGGATGTGAAGGAACTCTACAGCCATATGTATTGGATCATCTTCCCGTAAATTTATGGGGACGAGATAGTCTCCTGGACTCATTGATATTTTTTTTCGGATTCGGTATTGCCAGTCAATCGGGTTTTGCCGGCTCCTCAGTCCTGGTCTCAGTGTTGGACGTCCATTGCCTGTCTTCATTGCCTTGTCTTGTCTGTGTCATGTTTCATTGCTTTAACTGTTTGTGTATCTTTCATTATGGGACAGAGCACTTCAATGCCTCTGTCCCTGATACTTGATCACTGGACCAAAGTCCACTTAAGGGCTCAGAATCTTTGTTTTTCAGTAAAGCGCTGGATGTGGCAGACTCTCTGTGCTTCAGAATGGCCCACCTTTGGATTTGGATTACCCCTAGAAGGATCTTTCTACTTCCCACTAATTTAAAAAAGTCAGAGATATTGTCTTTCAGCCGGTGCTACATAGCCATCTGGATCAACAGCCATATATCTTAACTCGGCGGGAACTCTGCATATCTCCTCCTCCATGGGTGAAGCCTTTCCTTGTCACTGCCCCCACTCTGACTCTTTCCCCCAGGAACTCTCAAATCCTCTGATCCTCCTCCTCCTACACCCTCTGTTCTCCCTGAGTCACCAGATTTCACTCTACTGGAGTCTCCTTCCCCTCCTTATCCCCTGCCCTTGTCCCCCAAAATACAACACCCTCTAAGTGATTCCCCTGCTGCTGACTCAGCCTCTCCTCCATTGGAGGAAGCTATGCCGGCCCAGCGCCCTCCAGATAATTCCTTTGCGGCACACACAGCACCTCTTCCCTTGGAGGAAGCTGTACCATCTAAAGGAACTCGCTGGCGGTGAATGATTGAAAACCCTGGAACTCTTGGGATGCTCCCCCTCCATCCCTATGGGCCAATGATTGACGATGGCCACGGGGAAAAAATGCAAGCCTACCAGTATTAGCCTTTCTCCTCGTCAGACCTATATAACTTAAAAAAATTATAATCCCCCTTTTTCTGAGGACCCCACCAGGCTCTCAGGTCTGGTTGAGTCATTGATGTTTTCACACCAGCCTACTTCGGATGACTGCCAAAAACTCCTAGGGATTCTCTTCATGACAGAGGAACAACAGTGAATCCTCCAGGAAGCTAGAAAAAAAATCCCTCAAACAAGATCTGCGTCTGACAGAACTTCCCAAGATAATCAAAGGCGGCTTTCCCTTGAACCCACCCAACTGAGACCCCAAAATCTTTGAAGGTAGCGAGCATCTGTCCCCTTATCACCGGGCTCTAATAGTGTGTCTCCAAGCAGCCGCTAGTGACAAAGTAATTTGGCCAAGGTAAGAGAGATTATTCAAGGGCCTGATGATTCTCCCACTATGTTTCTAGAGAGAATTATGGAGGCATATTGGAGATATACTCCTTTTGATCCTCAGGAAGAGAATCAAAGGCATCTGTCACGATGGCCTTTATTGGGCAAACTGGCTTGGATATTAAAACAAAGTTACAAAGCTAGATTGATTACAAGATATGACTTTCAGAGATTTAGTCAGAGAAGCCAAGAACGTATACTATAAGAGAGAAACTGAGGAAGAGAAGGGAGCAAGGGGAGGATAAAAGAAACAAAAGGCAGACTAAGGCGTTGACTAAGGTCCTGGTCACAAAAACAAATAGGCCAGAAATTAAGAAACAGGTAGACAAGAAGGGATAACATTGGCCCATGCCAGAGGCCACCCTGGCCTCAGATCAATGTGCCTACTCTAAAGAAAAAAGGACACTGGGCCAAAATTGCCCTAAAAAGCGACAGCCACACCAGCCAGCCATTCTGACTCTGGAGGATGACTAAGAAAGTCGGGGCTCAGATTCCCTCCCCAAGCTCAAGGTAACTTTTGAAGTGTTTCAAAAGTGATTATGGAAATCGAAAATGATGTGTTTGGAAAGAAGTCTCATGAAAAGATCAGTCAAGAAACATGGATGAATACATGTGTTCTGAAGCACGAAGTGAATGAAAGTCAGACAAATGCGTATGAATTTGCTAACTTGTGGATGAAATATATATCCTATGATGTGCATAAAGTGAATAAATAGTAATGTAGAAGTGTTGAATAAAATTGAACATCAAAATACACATCATGTCCCATAGTAATCTACTTGAATTGATGTTAAACAGGGTCAGTTACTGTAGAAATGTTAGGATATGTTTGCACCATTCAAAGAAGTTAGTTTTCAGTACCAGGAAACAAATATGTATTTCAGGTGGATGAATATTACTGAGAATAATCTTGTGAAAAGTTGATTAAAAATCCAAATACATCAATATGAATGAATTTAGGGAGTGCATAATAAGACACATGTTATATATATATATATATATATATATATATATATATATATATATATATATAAAATAGCAATATATATGCCAATTGAAATTCATCATGAAATATATATCATCATCATATCCGAAAATATTCATTTTAATGAATATGGATTTTTATATAAGTTTGTTCAAATAGGAAGCTCACCCATGGGTTGAATTTTCAGTTCCAACATTGTTTAGGAGGAGTGATCACTTCTCACAATTTGTATGTGCCATGTCAGCCACCTCACGAGAATGTACGTGTGACACCAGGTAGGATTCTATATGTGCATATTAAAACACATGTGCTGAATAGGCTACTGAGAAAGGAAGACAGTAATTCATATATTTGTTAACTTTAAAAACACATGTAGAACTATTTCAATTAAAAATTGACTAGATTTATAACTCCTACCCTATATATTTCAAAAGGCATGTCCAACTATACACCCTGCCTCCTCTGAAATGCTTGTATTTCTATTCTGTTTGGGTTATGTTTCTCCATCATATTAGGATTAGTAGTCAGAGTCTAGTAGGGAATGGGTTAGTGTCAGGGATTTAGTATTTCAAATATATGCTGCATAAAAATCTTCCCACTCTCATTCAGAACAATGCCTAGACATTACCCTCGTCCCAAGTAAGACACAATTAGAGGAGAAGAGTTAAAAATTCTGTGAATACATATCTGGAAATGAATATTCTCATGAGTTCACAAGCTTGGAGGTCGTAGAGGAGTTTTCAAAAGTATGGGACAGGGTAAGCACTCCACAAACATGGAGCTCTGCTGCCCTAAAGACTTCTTGAGAAACTGCCTCTGAGGTTGGGCACTTGAAATATATGTTTTCGTAAGGAGCTTTCTTTGTACTGAGACCATCAAAGCTGGGTGTGCATCTATGCGACCTGGAGGACATGGTTTCATATTTTCCAATGAACATGAGGCAGCAGTGCTGAATTCTCTCTATGTAGGTAAACTGTGTCCACTGGGGCCTAAGTGTCTCTGCGTGTGGACTGTGAAGCCATTTGGTCATCCTCTACTTTTCCTGGTGTTTCTTGCTGCTGCACTGGGAGTTTGGTATTTGCTTATGAAGTAAAAAAAGATCACCTGGGACACAGTGCTTGAGGGAGTTCTGTCACGTGTGGTGGGTAAGGGTCTGCAAGAGAATATACCAACAATGCTTCTATTCCACAAAGCTTTTCCCCTTGACCATAGCAACATAATTCTCAACATTTCCCTGAAACCTCTCTATATAACAAGATGCCGTTACATATAAGGGTCTGGTGGTTGTACCATGTCAGTCACAAGGCATTTCGGAGCCAATGGAAGATCAACATGGCCCCACCACAGATGTTTCATCACACACCCCCCCTCCACTGCTCTAGGCCCACTACTCAGCAGGCTCCAATTTACTGGCATCTCTGTTCTACACCATTTTGATGAAACCTAGTCAATCAAGGTGCTGTCTGGTATACTCATGATCAGCAACCGGTTTTCCAAATTTTCTACAGTGCCACCTGGTCATGGAAATTTCAATAATTTTATTGTATTTATCTAGCCATTTTTCACGGATGAAGTTGGAGGCACTGTGGATTTCAATTCATACAGGAACCATTAAATGATGAGAAACCTCATTTCAATGAAAGCTCTGTAGAACTGTTACAGACAAGGCTTCCCAGGGAGTGGCCAAAATGTCACATAAAATCAGACCCACTGAGGTCTACAATGTGAGGTCCATGTGTGTTTTGACTGTCACCCGTGCCTGCCAAGTCTTTCAGAAAAAAAAAAAATCATGTGATATCCTGGCTGAGATTCCCAGTGCTCTGTGGAAAGCCACCCTGGGCCTAGATCTCAGTTTCCAAGGGAGACTCTCATGCGTGCCCTCCTAGAATCCCAACACAATACATGGCACAAGTTCTCTGAGATCAGATCCAGAATGCACTCTCTAAGTGTAATCACACCAGAGTTCAAGCCCATGTGGACCCAGGCATCTCCTTTAACTGCCACACAATGACCACAATTAAAACCAAAACACTCCCACATGGCCCTCATCTGTTTCCATATAGATACTCATCATAACCTCTGGCTGGAGGTTTCCATGAGGGGCGCAGTCCAAGACAGTGTCCAAAATAAGCTCCCTTGCCCCTCATTTGCCTAAAGTCAGGGTGGCCTGGACATACTTCCTGTGAACCAGGAGTGATCAAATAGGCATGTCGTTAATACTGCAGCGCTTCTTCAATTTGAGGCCTACTGAGTTAGAGGTATAGATTGTTTATGTGAATTAGAGTCATGAGAAAACCCAAGCACCTCTGCAGGGCTTTGAAGAACTCAATTGACACAAAGGATCCCTATTCTCACTTGATAGAGGTCAGGAACCTCACAGAGGAAAGCGAGACTTTATCCACAATGACTGGTCTATTTGCCATTTTGGTTTTAGATGCACACATGGGATCTTTCTTTAGATCCATCTGGTGCTGAGAATCTAAGCCACAAACTCACACAGGGCCAAGATGCTAATTCAGACACATCCCTTTAAAAAGCAATTAAGCAAAGAGCCACAGGTGATGCCCATTCATTTCCATTTGAAAACTGTTTACTTCAGGCTTCACAAAGGGGTGGCCAGAGCAAGAACTTCCTGACATTCAGTTCAACAGAACAATATATAAGCAAAATGCCCAAAGCAGGGTTTTTCCACTGAGAATTTCCTGGTCACACTGATATCTGAGTTTTTTGAGATGCTCGCCATTCCCTTCAGCTATCCAGTACATGACCATGTCACAGAGCTTGGAGGTGGTACATATGTTAGACACAAAACCATGAGCCTATCCTGGAGAGTGAACAGAATTCATGAAGAAACCTGGAAATTAGGAATGTAGTAGGTTATGCCCATCTTTAAGTAAAGCCGCAATCCATTCATAAATTGGGCAGGATGAAATGGGAAGCTTTCTACTAGACAGGAAACATCCATTGATGCACTCTCTTTTCTAATGTCTACAACCACGGACACCATGGGATACACAGACATAGAATCACTCGCCTTTTCAAACGACTTACAAGAAACAGTTCACTCCAAACCATACAAACCACCTTTCCTTCCTATTCTGACAACATGAGACAAAATCACAAACTCACAACCACACCCACAAAGGCACCTCCTTACCCTAAGTAGGTCTGTGACTCTATGGAGTGTCCTCTGACTGGTGGGCCACACAATGTTCCCCCGAAATGTCCTGTCCTGTCTCAAATATAGTCTCCTTGGCCAACTCTATGAAGTTTCAGGAGCCAGCAGTGGGCCACTACCTGCTTTTTCAGGAAAGGCCCCTCTTCAGAGCTGTCCTGGCTTTTGGCCATTCTAACATCAGTAGGTACAAAGAAAGACTGACTCTGTCCTTGGTAATTCCAAACAAGTGAACCCACTGGGACTGGTACTGGGACTGGCTCTGTGTGCCTGGCTTCCAGGATCCCAAGTTCAGAGAGTTCCATCACCAAGGGAGTAAGGTGAGGTCACCTCCTTCAGGAACTGAATTAGGTCACTGCCTTGGCAACCACTTTATCCTAACAGTTGCTTCCAAGTGTCTCATTAAATGGAGGCTTCCCCTACTTCCTGTGAAACATTCACAAGTTAGAATGGTATATCAACCATAGGAACCCGGTAATAGCTCTCCACACAGGCCTGGTTTGGTCCATCTCCTCTACATTGAGAAGAGAGGTTCTGATTCAGACACATCCCGTCATCCTGACCAGGTATTTTTCCATGGAAGATTACTTTTGCTTTCTCAGGTCCTCCATAGCTGACTACATATTCTCCAGGGATCATTTCTGCATTGAACTTGTGGTTCTAAACAGGTGAAAGATCCCCTACATTCCTGTATTGTAAGACCAACTCTGTCCCTGCTCTTCATTAAATTTACATTGAGGGAACAGTGTATTGTTAGGGTTAATAAAATGTTTGATGTTAGAAATCATTCTGCTGGATGTATAATGGTACTGGGAACCTGGGATATTTTTAAAAATATAGAGGTG
This sequence comes from Callospermophilus lateralis, assembly GCF_048772815.1. Taxonomy (NCBI): domain Eukaryota; kingdom Metazoa; phylum Chordata; class Mammalia; order Rodentia; family Sciuridae; genus Callospermophilus; species Callospermophilus lateralis. The sequence goes on from NW_027514431.1 coordinate 873,547, forward strand.
AAATATATAAATGAAAAAAGGATGTCTAGGTAATTTTGAAGCCCAGAGAGGCAATGGGCCCTTCATTGGGATACTTAGCTTTGATTTATGTTGTGCACAGATATCTCAGATAAATCGATATGCAATGGCATAGGACCTTGTACCTTGGATGATTAAAATTCGAAGAGAACATCCAGTCAAATAGGGATAGTTGGTAGGATTAGATAGATATTCGGTAGGTTAACAAAGAGTGAGTATAGGATTTGGAACAAAAGTTCTTTAGCAATAGGGTTTGGGTTAAAGTGTGAAAGTAAATATCAGCCCACTTGAAGGGTCAGTCACAATGATGAACAGGGGAAAATATGTAGGAAAGCAGATATCAATAGAGATATTACAAAATCAACAAGTGGGCCAAGGACCTGAACAGACACTTCTCAGAAGAAGACATACAATCAATTAATAAGTACATGAAAAAATTCTCACCTTCTCTAGCAGTCAGAGAAATGCAAATCAAAACCACCCTAAGATACCATCTCACTCCAGTAAGATTGGCAGCCATTAGGATGTCAAACAATAATAAGTGGTGGCAAGGATGTGGGGAAAAGGTTACACTTGTACATTGCTGGTGGGACTGCAAAATGGTGCGGCCATTATGGAAAGCAGTATGGAGATTCCTGGAAAAGCTGGGAATGGAACCACCATTTGACCCAGCTATCGCCCTCCTTGGACTATTCCCTGAGGACCATAAAAGAGAATGCTATAGGGATACTGCCACATCAATGATCATAGCAGCACAATTCACAAAAGCCAGACTGTGTAACCAACCTAGATGCCCTTCAATAGATGAATGGATAAAAAAAATGTGGCATCTATACACAATGGAGTATTATGCAGCACTAAAAAATGACAAAATCATGGAATTTGCAGGGAAATGGATGGCATTAGAGCAGATTATGCTAAGTGAAGCTAGCCAATCCTTAAAAAACAAATGCCAAATGTCTTCTTTGATTTAAGGAGAGCAAGTAAGAACTGAACAGAGGGAAAGAGCATGAGAAAAATATTAACATTAAACTGAGACAAGTGATGGGAGGGAAAGGGAGAGAGAAGGGAAATTGCATGGAAACGGAAGGAAACCCTCATCGTTATACGAAATCACATATACAAGGTTGTGAGGGGAAAGGGGGGAAGGGAGAGAACGGAACAATAACAGATGAGGTAGAGAGGGAAAATGAAAGGGGAGGGGAGGGGGGATAGTCAGGGATAGGAAAGTCAGCAGAATACAACAGTCACTAATATGGCATTATGTAAACATTGTGAATGTGTAACTGATGTGATTCTGCAATCTGTATTTGGGGTAAAAATGGAAATGCATAACTCACTTGAATCAAATTTATGAAAGATGAAAAAAATAAAAATTTTAAAAAGTACTAAATTGGCTCATCCTAACATTAAAAAAAGAGATATTACAAAATCAGGCAAAGTATAAAGTGAGTGATATGATTAGATATTTTCAACAGGGTTGATTTTGAATATATAATCTTAGGAAGAAACAAATATGTAGTCACCAATAGGATTGATATTTGAGAGCATTAGGCAACCTGAACATGGAAGTAATCCATGTTCACTTTCCATTTAGGCTTTAGTACAATAATAAGTGTGAACTTTGCATTTTGTGTCCAGAATATTACTGTGATAAAATGTATATGTAGATTAGGTGACATCAGTATTTCTTTCACCATTTCTGTGAGTAATATTTTGAAGACATATACATAAGTATTGGTTGTACAAAAAGCTGTACCCTGTGCCTATGTATATACAGATAATTCATGAATAGACCATACTGTGAATAAATAGTATAGCTGGTTCCACTTTAAATAATGGATTGAATTCATATTCACAAAGGAGTGGTCTGAGGCAAAAACCTTCCTGAAATTCAGGGCAACAGAACAATAGGTAAACAAAACGCACAAAGCAGGGTTTCTCCACTGAGACTTTCCTGGTCACACTGATATCTGAGTTTTCCTAGATGCTCGCCTTTCCCTTCAGCTATCCAGTACATAGCCATATCACATAGCTTTGAGGTACTACATATCTTGGTCACAAAACAATGAGGCAATTCTGGAGAGTGTCCAGAATTCAGGATGTAAACAGAAACTTTGGAAGATAGCAGGTTTTGCCCTTCAATAAGGAAAGCCGCAGTCCATTAATAAATCGGGCAGGATGAATGTTGCGAAGCTTTCTCCTAGACAGGACACATCCATTGATGCATTTTCTTTTCTAATGTCTACAACCACGGACAGAGTGGGATACACAGACATAGAAGCACTCGCCTTGTCAAAGGACTTACTAGAAACAGTCCACGCCAATTCAAACAAACAGCCTTTCTTACATCTTCTCAGAACCTGAGAAAAAAACCATACACACACCTACACCCACAAAGGCACCTCCTTTGTGGAGTGTCCTCTGAATGGTGGGCCATACTATATTCGCCAAAAATGGCCTGTTGTATCTCAAATCTGGTCTCCTTGGCCAACTCTGTGCAGTTGTCAGGAGCCAGCGGTGAACCAATACCTGCTTTCTCAGGAAAGGCCTTTCTTCAGAGCTTTCCTGGCATTTGGCCATCCTCACATCTGTTGGTACTAAGAAAGACTGACTCTGTCCTTGGTAAATTGAAACAAGTGAGACCACAGGGACTGGGACTGCAACTGGCTCTGGGTGCCTCTCTTCCTGGATCCCAAGTTCAGAGAGTTCCATCACCAAGGAAGTGCAGTGAGGTTACTTCCTTCAGGAACTGAATGAGGTCACTGCCTTGGCAACCTCTTTGTCCTAACAGTTACTTCTAAGGGCCCCATGAGATGGAGTCTGTCCCTACTTTCTGTCACACTTTCACAAGTTAGAATGGTATATCAACCATTGGCACCTGGGAAGAGCTCTCCACACAGGCCTGATTTGGTCCATCTTCTCTACATTTAGAAGATAGAGGTTGATTCAGACACATCCATTCATCATGATCAGGTTGTTTACCATAAAAGATGACTTTTCCTCTATCAGGTCCTTCATAGCTGCCTACATCTTCTCCAGGGATCATTTCTGCATGGACCTTTGATGTTCTCAGAAGGTGGAAGATCCCCTACATTCCTGTATTGTAAGACTAACTCTGTCCCTCCTCTTTTGTAAAGTTAGATTGAGGGAAGAGTGTATGTTTAGGGTTAATAACATGTTTGATTTGGGTTAGGAATCTCTCTGCCGCATGAATAATGGTATTGGGAACCTGTGATATTTACAAGAATATATAGGTGAAATGTAAGTATGAAAACAGAAATCTAGGTAAGATTCGAAGTCAGAAGGGCATTGGGTCCTTGAGTGGGATTCTTAGGTTTGAATTATGTTCTGCATATATGTCTCCGATAAATTGAAATACAATGGTTTAGGACCTTATACCTTGGATGATTAATTGTCGAAGAGAACATCGAGTCAAAAAGCAATAATCAGTAAGATTAGGAAGATAGTCAGTAGGTTTAGAAATAAGAGTGAGTATAGGATTTAGACCAAAATTTCTTTAGCAATAGGGTCTCGGGTAGACATTGAATGTAAATGTCAGCATATGTGAAGTGTCAGACACAATGATGAACTGCGGAATATATGTAGGAAAGCAGATATCAATAGAGATATAAGGAAATCAGGCAAAGTATAAACTGAGTGATAGAATTAGACATTTTCAACAGTCTTGAAGTTGAATATATAATCTTAGAAAGAAACAAATATGTAGTCACCAATAGGATTTACATTTGAGAGCATTAGGCAACCTGGACATGGTTGTTTTTAGTAATTCATGCTCACTTTCCATTTAGGCTTTGATACAATCATGAGTGTGACCTTTGTTTTTTGTGTCCAGAATATTACTGTGATAAAAAAAGAATATATATATATATATATATATATATATATATATATATATATATATATATATATATATATATATACACACACACACACACACACACACATATATAGATAGATAAGGTGACATGAATATTTCTTCTACCATTTCTGGGAGCAATGTTTTGAAGAGGTATAAATTAGTATTGGGGGAACAAAGAGGTGTACACTGTGTCTATGAATATAGAGATAATGCAATAATAGACCATACTGTGAATAAATAACATACCTGGTTCCAACTTTAATAATGGATTGAATTGAAATGTGAAAATGTACAGGAAATCTTATATTGATATACACACATTTATTCCAACCACTTATACATCTAATGGTAATATTAATGTTATGGTTTATCTTGAAGAGTGTGTGGGTTTAGCTTCAAAATTGATTATGGAAATCGAAAATAATGTGTTTGGAAAGAAGTCTCATGAAAAGACCAGTCAAGTAACATGGAGGAATACATGTGTTCTGAAGCAGAAAGTGATTAAAAGTGAAACAAATTCCTATAATTTTGTGAACTTGTGAATGAAATATATATCCTATGATGTGCAAAAACTGAAGAAATAGTAATGTACCAGTGTTGAATTAAAATGAACGTCAAAATAGACATCATGTCCCCTAGGAATCTATTTGCATTGATGTTAAACTGGGTCAGTTACTGCAGAAATATTAGGATTTGTAAGCACCATTGATTGAAGTTAGTTTTCAGCACTGGGAAACAAATATGTATTTCAGGTAGATGATAATTTCTGAGAATAATCTTGTGAAATGTTGATTATAAATCCACATACATGAACATGAATGAATTTATGGAGTGTATATAAGACACATATATTTCATATTTTATAAAATCTGTAGAGTGTGTATATATATATATATATATATATATATATATATATATATACAAAAAAAACCACAAAAATTCATTAAAAAGTATCAATATATATATGCCAATCGTAATTCATCATGTAATATATATCATCCACAGAAGCAAAAATATTTATTTTACTAAACATGGGTTTATGTATAATATTGTTCTAATAGGAAGCTCACCCATAGTTTGAATTTTCAGTTCCAACAGCGTTTAGGAGCACTGATCTCTTCTTACAATTTGTTTCTGCCAAGTCAGCCAACTCATAAAAATATATGTGTGATACCAAGTAGGAATCTATATGTGCATATAAAAAGTACAAGTGCTGAGTAGGCTACAGAGAAAGGGAGACAGGAATTCACATATTTGTTAACTTTAAAAACGCATGGAGAGAGCTGCGGATGTGGCTCAAGTGGTAGCGTGCTCGCCTGGCATGCGTGCGGCATGGGTTCGATTCTCAGCACCACGTGAAAACAAAGATGTTGTGTCCGCCGATAACTAAAAAATAAATATTTTAGAATTCTCTCTCTCCTCTCTCACTCTCTCTTTAAAAAAAACACATGGAGGACTATTTCAATTAAAAATTGAGGAGATTTATAAAACCGACCCTTTATCATGCAAGAGGGAAGTCCAACTATACACCATGCTTCCTCTGAACTGCTTGTATTTTCATTCTTTTGGGGTATTTTTCTCCATCATATTAGGATTAGTAGTCAGAGTCTAGTAGGGTATGAGTTAGTGTCAGGGATTCAGTATTTCGAATGGAAAATTGGAAAATGGATCAATGTGTATGCAAATGTGTACTACAAAAAAATTTTCCCACTCTCATTCAGAACAATGCCTTGACATTACCTTCACCCCAAGTAAGACACAATTAGAGGAGAAGAGTTAGAAAATCTTTGAATACATATCTGAAATTGAAAATGCTTAGGGTTCACAACCTTGGAGATTGTAGAGGAGTTTCCAAAAGTAAGGGACAGTGTAAAAACTCTACAAACATGGAGATTTGCCTGCCTAAAGACGTCTGGAGAAACTGCCTTTAGGTTGGGCACTTGAAATATATGTTGCTGTCAGGAGCTTTAGCTTCCTTTCTAGTGAGACCATCAAAGCTGGGTCTTCATCTCTGTGATCTGGAGGACATGGTTTATAATTTTCCAATAAACATGAAGCAGCAGTGCTGAATTCTTGCTTTGTAGGTAATCTGTGGCCACTGGGGGCTAAGTGTCTCCCCATGTGGACTGCGAAGCCATTTCATCATCCTCCACTTTTCATAATGTTTCTTCCTGCTGCACTCGGAGTTTGGTATTTGCTTCACGAAATACAAGGAGTTCAACTGGGACACAGAGCTGCAGCGAGTTCTGTCACGTGTGGTGGATCAGGGTCTGCAGGAGAATGCACCAACAGGGCTTGTATACCACATAGGATGCCCCCTTGACCATAGCAACCTGATTCTGAACATTGCCCTGAAACCTCTCCATATAACAAGTTGCCTTTACATATAAGGGTCTGCTCGCTGCACCATGTCAGTCACAAGCCATTTGGAAGCCAATGGCAGATCCACATGGCCCCACCTCAGATGTTTTATCACACATTTGCTCACTACTGCTCTAGGCCCACTACTCAGCAGGATCCAAATTACTGAGATCTCTGTTTTACACCATTTTCATCAAAACCAGTCAATCAAGGCACTGTCTGGTACACTCGTGATCAGCAACAGGACATCCAAAGGTTCTTCATTGCCACCTGGTCATTGGAATTTCAAAAATTTCATGGTATTTATCTAGCAAATTTTCAATTATGAAGTTGGAAGCACTATGGCTTTCAAATCATTCAGGAATCATTCAATGGTGAGGAAGCTCATTTCAATGAAAGCTTTGGAGAACTCTCACAGGCAAGGCTTCCCAAAGAGTGGCCTAAAGGTCACATAAATCCAGGCCCATCGAGGTCTACAATTGAGGTCCATGTGTGTTTTGACTAGCAAATATGGCTTCCAAGTCTTTCAGAATAAAATAATGTGATATCCTGGCTGAGATTCCCAGTGCTCTGTGGAAAGCCACCCTAGGACTAGATCTCAGTTTCCAACGGAGACTCTCATGCGTGGCCTCCTAAATTCCCAACACAATTCATGGCAATACTTCTTTGATGATTGATCCAGAACTCAGTGTTTAAGGGGAATGACACCAGAGTTCAAGCCCAGGTGGATCCAGTCATCTCTTCCAACTGCCACATGAATGACTACACTTAAAACCAAAACATTCCCACATGGTCCTTACCTTCTTCCATATAGACACTCATCATTACCTCTGGCGAGAGTTTTTCATGTTGGACGCATCCCAAGAGAGTGTCCAAAATAATCTTCCTTGCCCCTCATTTGCCTAAAGTCAGGGTGGCATCGTCACCCTTCCTGTGAACCTGGAGTGATCCAATAGGCCTGCCATGAATACTGCTCTGCTTCTTCAATTTGAGTCCTACTGACTCTCAGGGATAGATTCTTTAAGTGATTTGGAGTCACAAGAAAACACAAGCACCTCTGCAGTTCTTCAAAGAACTCATTTGACTTAAAGGATCCCTATTCTCACTTGAAAGAGGTCAGAATCCTAACAGAGGAAGGCAAGAGACTGATCAACAATGACAGATTTTTGGCCATTTTGGTTTTGATTGCACACATGGAATCTATCCTTAGATCCATCATGTGCTGAGAATCTAAGCCACAACCTCATACAGGGCCAAGAGGCTGATTTAGACACATCCTTTTACAAGCAATTAAGCAAAGAACCACAGGTGATGCCCATTCATTTCCATTTGAAAATTGTTTTCTTCAGGCTTCACAAAGGGGTGGCCTGAGGCAAAGACCTTCCCGACATTCAGGACAACAGAACCATAGGTAAGCAAATGAACCAAAGCAGGATTTCTCCACTGAAAATTTACTGGTCACACTGATATCTGAGTTTTCTAAGATGTTCCCATTCTCTACAGCTATCAAGTATATAGACATGTCTCAGAGCTTGGAGGTGGTACATATCTTGGAAACAAAACCATGAGCCTATTCTGGAGAGTGGCCAGAATTCAGGAAGAAAACAGGAACTTAGGAATTTAGTAGGTGTTGCCCATCCATAAGGCAAACCACAGTCCATTCTTTAATTAGTCAGGATGAATGCTGGGAAGTTTTCTACTAGACAGGACACATCCTTTGATGCCTTCTCTTTTCTAATGTCTACAACCACGGACACAGTGGGATACTCAGACATAGAAACACTAGCCTTGTCAAACGACTTACTAGAAACAGGCCACTCCAACCCAAACAAACAGCCTTTCCTACCTATTCTCAGAACATGAGAGAAAACCACAAACTCACTCCACACCCACAAAGGCACCTCCTTAACCCAAGTAGGTCTGTGACTATCCGGAGTGTCCTCTAACTGGTGGGCCATACTATGTTCCCCTGAAATGGCCTGCCCTTTCTCAGATCTGGTCTCCTTTGCCAACTCTGTGAAGTTGTCAGGAGCCAGTGGTGAACCAATACCTGCTTTCTCAGGAAAGGCCCCTCTTCAGAGATCTTCTGCCATTTGACAATGCTCATATCAGTCGGTACCAAGGAAGACTGACTCTGTCCTTGGTAAATCCAAACAAGTGAGACCACTGGGACTGGGACTGGGACTGGCTCTGGGTGCCTGGCTTCCTGCATCACAATTTCAGATTTTTTGATGACCAAGGAAGAGAGGTGAGGTCACTTCCTTCAGGAACTGAATGAGGTCACTACATTGGCCACCACTTTGTCCTAACAGTTGCTTCGAAAGGTCCCATGAAATGGAGGCTGCCCCTACATCCTTTGACACTTTCACAAGTTAGAATGGTATATCAACCATAGGCACCTGGAAACAGCTCTCCACACAGGCATGGTTTGATCAGTTCTCTACATTAAGAAAGGAGAGGCTGATTCAAACACATCTCTTCATACTGACCCGGTTGTTTGCCATGGAATATGACTTTTTCCCTCTTAGGTCCTTCATAGCTGCCTGCAACTTCTTAAGGGTATAATTTCTGCATGGTCCTTTGATGTTCTCAGCAGGTGGAAGAGCCCCTACATTACTGTATTGTAAGACAAACTCTGTCTCGGCTCTTCTGTAAAGTTAGTTTGAGGGAACAATGTATGGTTAGGCTTAATAACATGTTTGATTTGAATTAGGAATCATTCTGCTTAATGAATAATGGTATTGGGAACTTGCGATATTTACAAGAATATATTGGTGAAATATAAGTTTGAAAACAGAAATCTAGATAAGATTTGAATCCAGGAAGGGCATTGGGCTGTTGATTGGGATACTTAGCTTTGAATTATGTTCTGCAAAGATGTCTCAGATAAATCAATATACAATGGCATAGGACCTTGTACCTTGGATGATTGATTGTCGCAGTGATCATCCAGTCAAAAAGGGATAGTCTTTAGGATTAGGAAGATAGTTGGTATGTTAGAAAAAAGAGTAATATAGGATTTGGACCAAAAGTTCTTTAGCAATAGGGTTTCGGATAGAGAGTGAATGTAAATGTCAGCACATGTGAAGAGTCAGTCACAATGATGAACTGGGGAAAATATGTAGGAAAGCAGATATCAATAGACATTAGGAAATCAGACAAAATATAAAGTGACTGATAGGATTAGTCATTTTCAAGAGGGTTGAGGTTGAATATATTATCTTAAGAAGAAACAAATATGTAGTCACCAATAGGATTGATTTGAGAGCATTAGGCAACCTGGACATGGATGTGTTTAGTAATCCATGCTCACTTTCCATTAGGCTTTGGTGAAAGGTTAATAAAATAGGTACTTGTTACTTACTGTTTTTCTGTATGCTTAACAAAACACTGTTGAAGTCTTGAGGACTGTTTGCTAATCTTGTTTCCAGAATGTGCTGTCCCCAACTGCCAAACTGCAAATGTATACCCTCACCCGTTTGCACGCAAACCACCCACTTGCCCTGACCAATCAATAAACTTCCCTCCCTGCCCTCTCCAAGGAAAGCATATAAGCTCTGCTTAAGCTGTTCTCATTGCTCTCTGCTCTATTCAAGTGAGCTCTGAGCCCCAGAATGCTGGACCCATAATAAACCATTTACTGTTGAAGGAGACATTCTCTTGGTGGTCGCTTCCTCCGATGCTTGCCCGACCTTTACATCTGGAGGCACCAGCAAGATCCGACAGCGGCGGATGAAAGATCCCCAAGGGGCTCCTTTCAGGGTAAGTAAGGCAACTCTTTTTGGTTTTAGGTTTCAGGTTAGGGCTTGGCAAAATGGCTATGGGTGATGAGCGTGAGCTCTCTCTGACAGAGGCTGACATACGTGTCACAGAGCCACAGGCCACGTCCCTGGGGGATGCCCCAGAGGACTCAGGAAATCGAGGAACAATAGTCTCCTTGACTCAGTGATATTTTGCTTCGGATTCGGTATTGCCAGCCCATCAGGTTTTGCGGGCTACTCAGGCCTGGCCTCAGTATTGGACGTCCAATGCCTGACTTTATTGTCTTGTCTTGTCAGTGTAGTGTGTCGTTGCTTTCACTGTTTGTGTATCTCTCATTTTGGGACAGAGAACTTCAACACCTCTCTTCCTGACCCTTGATCACTGGAACAAAGTCCGCTTAAGGGCCCAGAATCTTTCTTTTTCAGTAAATTGCTGGACCTTGCAGACCCTCTGTGCCTCAGAATGACCCACCTTTGGAGTTGGATAGCCCCTAGAAACATCTACGTCCCACTAATTCGAAAAGTCAGAGATTTTGTATTTCAACCGGGGCCACATGGACATCCAGATCAACAGCCATATATCTCAACTTTGCAGGACCTCTGCAAATCTCCTCCTCCATGGGTGAAGCTTTTCCTTGTCTCTGCCCCCACTCCTACTCCTTCCACCATGATTCTATCTCTCAAACCCTCTGCTCCTCCTCCTCCACCCTCTCTTCTCCCTGAGTCTCAAGACTCTACTGGACTCTCCTCGCCTTCTTATCCGCTGCCCTCGTCCACCAACCCCCAACAACCTCTAAGTGATTCCCCTGCTGCTGACTCAGCCTCTCCGCCACTGGAGGAAGCTAGGCCAGCCCAGCGCCCACCAAATGACTCCCCCTTGTCACACACACAGCCCCTCCTTCCCTGGAGGAAGCTGGCCTGGCAAAAAGAACTCAAAGAACTCCCTGGCGTTTTCAAACCTGCCTACTTGGGATGACTGCCAACAAATCCTAGGGATTCTCTTCATGACAGAGGAATGAGAGAGAAACTTCCTGGAAGCTAGAAAAAAAAATAGCCTCGGACCAGATGGGTGACCAACACAACTTCCCAACATAATCAAAGCCGGCTTCCCCTTGAACTTACGCAACTGGGACCCCGACACCTTTGAAGGTAGGGAGCATCTGTCCACTTATTGCCGGGCCTTAATGGTGGGTTTCCAACCGGCCGCTAGGCAACCAAATAATTTGGCCAAGGTAAGAGAGATTATTCAAGGGCCTGATGAACATCCCTCTATGTTTCTAGAGAGAATTATGGAGGCATATAGGAGATATACTCCTTTCGATCTTCAGGCAGAGGATCAAAAGGCATATGCCATGATGGCCTTCATTGGGCAAGCTGATCTGGATATTAAAAAAAAGTTACAATACTTAGATGGATTACAAGATATGACTTTGAGAGATTTAGTCAGAGTAGCCGAGAAAGTATCCTATAAGAGAGAAACAGAGAGAACAAAAGGGAGGAAAGGGAGGATGAGAGATGAAAAAGACAGATTAAGGTATTAACTAATGTCCTGGTCACAACAATAAATAGGCCAGAAATTAAGAAACAGGGAGACAAGAAGTGATACCTGGGTCCCCTCCAGAGGCCACCCTTGGCCTCAGATCAATGTGCCTACTGTAAAGAAAAAGGACACTGAGCCAAAGAGTGCCCTAGAAAGAGAAAGCCACGCCAGACATCCTTTCTGACTCTGGAGGTTGACTAAGAATGTCGGGGCTCAGATCCCTTCCCCGAGCTCAGGGTAACTTTTGAAGTGAAGGGGACCCCATAAACTTTGAAGTGGATACAGCAGCAGTATACTCAGCCCTTAAGGCCCCACTGGGCCCTCTATCAAATAAAAGATCTCTAGTTCAAAGGGCTAACAGCAGTAAATATCAGACTTAGACAACTAAGAGGACCATGGACATGGGGAAAGACAAAATCCAACATTCCTTCCTAGTAATCCCAGAATGCCTGGCCCCATTGATGGGCAGAGATCTGCTCAGTAAGCTCTGGGCCAAAACAATTTTTAACCCCGAAGGCCCCAAAATGAAATTTCTAAATCCTTCATTAAAAACTCCTATAGTCATGGCTTTATAAATGTCAGTCGAAGATGAACATCCACTTTTCACACACCCCAAGACTGATCAAACAGGCAAGCTACCCCAGAAATGGATAACAGATTACCCAGATGCCTGGGCAAAATTGTTGGGTTAGGCCTAGCCATGAAACAACCTCCAAGAACAGTGGAGTTAAAAACCTCAGCCTCCCCAATCAATGTCAAACAACATCCTCTGAGTAAAAAAGGTAAAGATGGGATAAGGCCCCATATTCAGAAATATCTGGCCTTAGGGTCCTAAGGCCCTGTCAATCGGCCTGGAACACTCCCCTGCTACCGGTAAAAAATCCAGGAACTGGGGACTATCCCCCATACAAGACCTAAGAGAGATCAACAACAGAGTGCAGGAAATTCACCCCATGGTAAATAATTCATACAATCTGCTTATCACTCTGAACCCTGAGTAGAAATGGTATGGACATAAAGATGCTATCTATTGCATGCCTCTGCATAAAGACAGTCAGTTGCTGTTTGCTTTTGAGTGGGTAGACCCAGAAACCGGAACGTATGGTAAACTAACATGGACTAGACTCCAACAGGGGTTCAAAAACTCCCCCACTCTCTTTGATGAAGCCCTCCACAGAGATGTCAACAACTTCAGACCTATGCACCCTGAAGTCACCCAGCTTCAATACGTGGATGACCTGCTACTGCAGCCAACACCAAGGAAAACTGTGAGTCTGGGAACCAAGCACTATTATATAAGCTTGCTCAACTCGGGTATAGAGCTTCTTCCAAAAAACCCCAAATTTGCCAGCAAGAAGTAGTCTTCCTGGGCTATTCCCTTAGGGGTGGTAAACGATGGCTCACTGAGCCCAGAAAACAAACGGTTGTGCAGATACACCCCCCCCCCCCCAGCAGCAGACAACACAGAGAGTTTCTTGGGACTACTGGGTTTTGCAGGTTATGGATTCCTGTGTTTGCGTCCTTAACTTCTCCTTTATACCCGCTGTTAAAGGGAGATGCCCAATTCCAATGGACCCCTGAGCACCAGCAAGCTTTTGATAACATCTAACAACACTGGCACTGAACTCCTCAAGTTCACTGAGCCAAGCTTTCAATTTCAGAAATCCCTACACTACGTTAAAAATGTACATCAATTCACACACCTTGGTTCAAAGAAACTGCAGGCATTCCTGAAGGATCAAGAACAGAGTTTTCCACTAACCGACTCACAGCGAAAGGACATAACTGAACGGGTAACAAAACCCTGTCCGTTCTGTCAATAGGTTAATGCTTACCCTTCCAAGCTTCCTGCAAAATAGCACCTATGAACAACCAGACCAGGACAATTCTGGGAAGTGGACTTTACTGAAATTAAGCCAGCGAGGTATGGACTTCAATATCTCCTAGTGTTTGTAGATATATTTTCAGGATGGATTGAAGCCTTCCACACAAAAAAAGGCACAAATGGTGGTAAAAAATCCTGAAAGATATTTTTCCATGATACGGCCTACCTAAGGGTATATTGTCTGATAATGGACCGGCGTTCATGGCCCAGGTAAGTAAGGTGTTAGCCAGGACCCTGGGAATAAATTGGAAGTTACATTGTGCTTATAGACCCCAGAGCTCAGGACAGGTTAAAAAAATTAATAGAACCATTAAAGAGACCTTAAAGAAATTAAGCTTAGAGAGGGCATCAAAGGTTGGACTATGCTCCTGCCTTATGCACTGTTTCATGCAAGAAATACTCCCTCTGTTTCTTTGAGTAACCTCACCTCCTATGAAATTCTCTATGGGGCCCCTCCTCCAGTAAGGACCTAACCCCAACTCTAAGACCTACCGATCCCTTCCACACCCCCTTGCTTGACAAACTTAAAGCTCTTGAAAGAACTCAGCGATACCTGTCAAACCAGCTGGCCACTGCCTACCAACCTGGTGAAGAGGAGACTCCACATCGATATCAAATAAGAGACTTCATCTACATAAGATGACTTCAGGTGTCATCCCTGGAACCCCGATGGACAGGACCATACCAGGTGCTACTTATAAAACCTACAGTGGTAAAGGTAGATGGAATCACTTCCTGGATCCTAATTCTCATCTCAAGCCTGCGCCCTGTCCAGACTCTGGCTTGAAAGTGGAAAAGACTGGTAACCCTTTCAAATTGCATATTGTCCATGTGGATAAGGCTATAGACTCTCCCCTTGGCCACCACTAGTCCTAACCATCATCAGCCCATTCAGCAGCGATGGCTGATCACAAATCCTATTAGACAAGAAGTATGGTCTGTCTTGCATACAGACCCCTTAGGGACCTGGTGGCCATCTCTCCACCTAGATATTTGTCAGCTGAGTATACGTCTTTCCAATTGGGATATCTCTGATGAAGAGGATCCCATTAAAATTTCATTAAATTTCTTCCGTACCATAGATAATGGAAACAAACATTATGGATGTAGGGACATGCAAGTCTGATGCAGGTTGGCTAGCCTAGATTACTATGTTTGCCCGGTGGACTATCAAAGCCACAAACAACCACGGCTGTGTGGGGGAAAAGCCGTCTTCTTCCGTAAGTCATGGGGATGTGAGCATACAGGGGCTGCCTGGTGGAACCCAAACTCCTCATCAAATTCAGTTCACAGCATTGGCCATATTACCAATTAGACAACCAAAACCGATGGCCCGCAGAGGGGTGTCTAGATCCTCAAATTCTGTGTGACTTTTTCAACTTCGGCAAGTGCTCAAAAGGATGGAAGAAAATTCCCCTATGTGTATGCCTTTTCCCTCCTTTGCTCACATCATGAACTATGTTTCTCCAATAGATCCTTCTGCTCCAGACTCTCTGCTGTCACTCTCACATCAACAACCTGATTTCTCCCCTCCAATTACTAGATCAAAAACCCAAACCTCCGCTGGTTCTCAGACCATTGCCCCCTTGCTGAGGTAGCAGGTACTGAGGTACCCTTCCACCCACTCACTCCTCTCTTCTCCTGTCAGTGCCCACACCGGGTCCCACCAGGTCCTCTTACCAGCTAACCCAAAGCTCAAACCAGCTGAGGAGTGCCCTCAGACGCCTATACAAGTTGTAATGAAAATGGCCTTTAAAGTTGCTTTGTCATCACTAAAAACAGGTTACTAAGAATTTAATGTCCCTCACAGGCTTTTTGGGATACTCACTCCTGTCTTCCCATCTGCTCTACCTGTTCTACTGCTCACGTTTTGTTGCCAGGAAAATTCCAAACCCTTTTCCCATTATTCTTTTATATCTCTTTTTCCTCATTCTCAGAACCACAGAACTGCTCTCACCCCCCGCCTTCCCCGTCTTCCCCTCTGTACCAGGCCCACAGAAAAATCTGAAATGGCCTTCTCCAGAAGTCTTCATCGTGGCTGACTTTAGGACTTTCAGCAACAAAGTCCCTATAAAAGAGTTCAGTGTACATAAACTTCCTCTTTTCGTGTTGCTCTGTTATACTTGGCCACTGGCTGGAAAAATCAGCACTTCTAAGCTAGACACCCCCTTACTAGTTTTTCACAAAATATGTGAACAAGGCCTCTGGCCTTGAGCTCAGGCTTCCAGAGATGGCTATATTTCCAAGATAAAGAAGTTACCAACTGGGCTCCATGGTAACAGCTGGCAGGGAGAAAATAAAAGAGAAGAAAAAAGCTCTCCCCCTCTCAGATGTCCTTAAAAAGTTATCTTTCCCAGAGAAGAGGAAAATAAAAACAGAACCAAAAACTGCTTTTTGTGAACTTCTGCAGACTGTAAATTTCTGAGTCTTTTCTCTTACATGTTGGGTACAAAATTCTGAAACTACCTAAACTTGGGATTCAGGGGATTAATTGATTACAATAGAAGCAATGCCCTCTATATCCGGTTGCAACCAAATAGGACTGTTTCCCTGTCTTCGGTGCTATCTTAGGTGCCTTGCCTTGTCCATACCTACAACAGTATAATTCTATATACTTAAACATTGTTTATTCATAGAATTATCAACAGATGTGATTAATTATGTAATGGTGCAGATGTTTCCCCGAGTGCTCTATCATGAGGCAGGATCATTTAAATTTCAAATAGGGGGGCATACAACCTGGTTCTGCTGCAACCTGTATCTTGCACTTTAGCCATCCTATGAGGAATAGTAGTTGCTGCAGAGGTGGGCACAGGTACCACTGCCCTAATCCATGGGACACAACAAATGACCCAATTAGAAGCAGCAATACACCAAAACTTAAAGATATTAAAAAACCACCATCACAGCTTTACAAGAATCTTTAACCTCTCTCTCTGAAGTTGTTTTACAGAACAGGCGAGGGTTCGACCTCCTCTTCATGAGAGAAGGGGCCTTTGTCCTGCATTGAGGGAAGAATGTTGTTATTATGCCTACCATACTGGAGTTGTAAAAGAATCTATGATTAAATTAAGAAGAAGCATTGAAGAGCATCAACAAGAGAGAGAGGCCCAAAAAGGGTGGTTTGAGTCTTGGTTCACAGAGTCCCCCTGGTTAACTACGCTTTTATCAGCCCTGGCCGGTCCCTTAATAATCCTCACATTATTGCTAACTGTAGGACCCTGTTTGCTCAACCGTGTAATTTCCTTTCTCCAAGCTCAAATTGGACAAGTTAAACTTATGGTAATCAGAAATCAATATACCACACTAGCAGACATAAAATGTGACATCCCCAATGATCACTATTATGATTTAATGTAACCAAAAGAAAGTGGGGAATGAAAAGTAAATAAAATAGGTAATTGTCACTTCCAGTTTTACGGTATGCTTAACAAAACACTGTTGATATCTTGAGAACTGTTTGCTAATCTTGTTCCCTGAATGTGCTGTACCAACTGCAAAACTGCAGAATGTACTCCCTCACCCATTTGCACGCAAACTACCCACTCGCCCTGACCCATCAATAATCTTCCCTCCCTGCCCTCTCCAAGGAAAGTATATAAGCTCTGCTTAAGCTGTTCTCAGGGCTCTCTCCTCTATTCAAGGGAGCTCTGAGCCCCAGCATGCTGGACCCCCATAAACTTTTGGCTGTTGCATTAGACAGTCCCTGGTAGTCTCTTCCTCCGATGCTCGCCTGACATTTACATTGGTAAAATAATAAGTGTGACCATTGCTTCTGTGTCCAAATGTACAAATTAATATTGGGGGTACAAATAGGTGTACCCTGTGATATGAATATAGAGATAATGCATGAATAGGCAATACTGTGAATAAATAATAAAATGGGTTCCAAATTTAATAATGGATTCAATTGATATCTGAAAATATACAGGAAATCTTATATTGATACACATACATTCATTCCAACCAGTTATACATCTAAACGTTATATTAGGATTATGGTTTGTCATGAAAAGTGTGTGAGTTTTGCTTCAAAACTGATTATGAAAGTTGAAAATAATGTGTTTGGAAAGAAGTCTCATGAAAAGACCAGACAAGAAACCTGGAGGAATCCATGTGTTCTGAAGCAGGAAGTTATTGAAAGTGAAACAAATGCCTATAAGTTTGCTAATTTGTGGATGAAATATATATCCTATGATGTGCATAAATTGAAGAAATAATAATGTACCAGTGTTGAATAAAAATGAACGTCCAAATACACATCATGTCCCATAGTAATCTACTTGCATTGATGTTAAACTGGGTCAGTTACTGTACAAATATTAGTATTTGTATGCAACATTAACTGAAGTTAGTTTTCAGTACTGGAAACAAATATGTATTTCATGTGGATGAATATTTCTGAGAATAATCTTGTGAATACTTGATTATAAATCCATATACATGAACATGAATGAATTTAGGGAGTGTATATAAGACACATATATTTCATATTTTGAAAAATCTGGAGAATCTATATATATATATATATATATATATATATATATATATATATATATATATATATATATACAAAAAAACACACACAGAGACATTAAATTACCAATATATATGCCAATCGAAATTTATCATGAAATATATATCATCAACAGATGCAAAAATATTTCTTTTACTGAACATGGATTTATGTTTAATGTTGTTCAACTAGGAAGCTCACCCATAGGTTGAATTTTAAGATCCAACAGGGTTTAGGAGGAGTGATTTCTTCTCATAATTTGTATCTGCCAAGTCAGCCACCTCACAAGAATGTACATGTGATACCAGGTAGGATTCGATATGTGCATATAAAATTACATGTTCTGAATAGGCTACAGAGAAAGGGAGACAGGAATTTATATATTTATTAACTTTAAAAACACAAGGAGAACTATTTCAATTAAAAATTAACTAGATTTATAACACCTACCCTTCATAATGCAAATGGCAAGTCCAACTATACACCATGCCTTTTTTGAACTGCTTGTATTTCTATTCTGTTTGGGTTAGTTTTCTCCATCATATTAGGATTAGCAGTCAGAGTCTAGTAGTTTATGAGTTACTGTCAGGGATTAAGTATTTTGAATGGAAAATTGGAAAATGAATCTAATGTGTATGCATATATGTGCTACACAAAAATCTTCCCACTCTCATCCACAACAATGCCTTGACATTAACTTCGTCCCAAGTAAGACACAATTAGAGGAGAAAAGTTAGAAAATCTGTGAATGCATATGTGGAATGGAATATACTCAGGAGTTCACAACCTTGGAAGTGGTAGAGCAGTTTCCAAAAGTAAGGCACATGGTAAACACTCCACAAACATGGAGCTCTGCTGGCCTAAAGACTTCTTGATAAACTGCCTCTGAGGTTGGGCACTTGAAATATATGTTGTTGTCAGTAGCTTTAGCTTACTTTCTAGTGAGACCATCAAAGCTGGGTCTGCATCTATGTGACCTGGAGGACATTGTTTCTAATTTTCCAATGAACATGAGGCAGCAGTGCGAATACTCTCTTTGTAGTTAAACTATGGCCACTGGGAGCTAAGTGACTCACCGTGTGAACTGTGAAGCCATTTGGTCCTCCTCCACTTTTCGTGGTGGTTCTTGCTGCTGCACTGGGACTTTGGTATTTTCTTCATGAAATACAAGGAGATCAACTGGGACACAGTGATGGAGGGAGTTCTGTCACATGTGGAGCTCACGGTCTGCATGTGAATGCACCAACCAGGATTTTATCCCACATGGGTTGCCCCTTTGTCCATAGCAACCTGATTCTGAACATTGCCTTGAAATCTCCCTATATAAAAAGATGCCTTTACATGGAAGGTTCTCCTGGCTGTACCATGTCAGTCACAAGCCATTTGGAAGCAAATGGCAGATCCACATAGCCCCACCACACATATTTTATCACACACCTTCACACCACTGCTCTAGGCCCACTAATTTGCAGGTTCCAACTTACTGGCATCTCTGTTCTACACAATATTCATGAAACCCAGTCAGTCAAGGCACTGTCTGATACACTCATGCTCAGCAATAGGACATCCAAAGATTCGCCAGTGCCACCTGGTAATGGGAATTTCAAAAATTTCATGGTGTTTATCTAGCCATTTTTCGAGGATGAAGTTGGAGGAACGTTGGGTTTCAAAAACCATTCAATGTTGAGGAAGCTCATTTCAATGAAACTCTGGAGAACTCTCATAGGCAAGGCCTCCCAAAGAGTGGACAAAAGGTCACATGAAGCCAGTCCAATTGAAGTCTACAATGTGAGGTACATGTGTGTTTTAACTCTCAACTATGGCTGCCAAGACTTTAAGAAGAAAATCATGGATTATCTTGGCTGAGATTTCCAGTGCTCTGTGGCCTTGATCTAAGTTTATAAGGGCCACTTTTATGCGTGGCCTCCTAAAATCCCAACAAAACTCATGGCAATTATTCTCTGAGGTCAGTTCCAGAACTCAGTCTCTATGTGGATTCACACCAGAGTTCAAGCCCAGGTAGACCCAGTGATTTCTTCCAATCGCCACACAAATGACCAAAATTTAAACGAAAACACTCCCATATGGCCCTCATCTTTTCCACATAGACACTCATCATAACCTCTAGCTGGAGGTTTCTATGAGGGGCGCTGGACAAGACAGTGTCCAAAATAAGCTCCCTTGCCCGTCATTTGCCTAAAGTCAGGGTGGCCTGGAAACCCTTCCTGTGAACCAGGAGTGATCAAATAGGCCTACCATTATTACTGTTCCACTTCTCCAATTTGAGGCCTACTGACTGTGGGGTTTAGATTCTTCATGTGGATTGGGGTCATGAGAAAACCCAAGCACCAATGGGCTAGACTCTGAAGGGCTTTGAAGAACTCATTTGACCCAAAGATTCCTATTCTCACCTTATGGAGGTCAGGAAACTTACAGAGGAAGGCGAGAGACTTCATCCATAATGAATGCTCTTTTGGCCATTTTGGTTTTGGATGCACACATGGCATCTTTCTTTAGATCCATCAGGTGCTGAGAATCTAAGCCACAGCCTCACACAGGGCCAACAGGCTGATTCAGACACATCCCTTTCGAAATCAATTACTCAAAGAGGGACAGGTGATGCCCATTCATTTGCATTAGAGAACTGTTTTATTCAGGCTTCACAATGGGGTGGCCTTGGCAAAGACCTTCCTGACATTTAGTGCTATAGAACAATAGGTAAGCAAAAGTCCCAAAGCAGGGTTTCTCCACTGAGACTTTTCCTGGTAACACTGATATCTGAGTTTTCTGAGATTCTCGCCATTCCCTTCAGCTATCCAGTACATGGCCAAGTCACAGAGCTTGGAGGTGGTACCTATCTTGGTCACAAAATCATGAGCCTATTCTGGAGAGTGGCCAGAATTCAGGAAGAAAACAGGAACTTAGGAAGATTGCAGGTCTTGCAGACAAATAAGGCAATCCACTGTCCTTTTATAAATTGGGCAGCGTGAATGTTGGGAAGCTTTCTCCTAGACAGGACACATCCATTGTTGCATTTTCTTTTGTAATGTCTACACCCACGGACAAAGTGGGATACACAGACATAGAAACACTTGCCTTGTCAAATGACTTAATAGAAACAGTCCACTCCAAAACAAACAAACCAACTTTCCTACGTATTCTCAGAACATGAGACAAAACCACAAACCCACACTCATTCCCACAAATGCACCTCCTTCCCCCAAGAAGGTCTGTTACTAACCGGAGTGTCCTCTGCCTGGTGAGCCATTCTTTGTTCACCCAAAATGGCCTGTCTGTTCTCAAATCTGGACTCCTTGGCCCACTCTGTGAAGTTGTCAGGAGCCAGCTTTGAGCCGCCACTACCTGCTTTTTCAGGAAAGACACCTCTTCAGATTTTTTCTGGCATTTGGCCATCTTCACATCTGTAGGTACCAAGAAAGACTGACTCTTTCCATGATAAATCCAAACAAGTGAGATCTCTGTGACTGTTACTGGGCCTGGCCCTGGGTGCCTGGTTTCCGGGATCCCAAGTTCAGAGAGTTCCATCCCAAAGAAGTGAGGTAGGTCACTTCCTTCATGAACTGAATGAGCTCACAGCCTTGGCAAACACTTTGTCCTAACAGTTTCTTCCTAGGGTCCCATGAGATGGAGGCTGCCCCTACTTCCTGTGACACTTTCACAAGTTAGAATGATATATCAACCATAGGTACTCGGGGAGAGATCTCCACACAGGCTTGGTTTTGTCCATTTTGTCTACATTAAAATGCGAGAGGCTTATTCAGACACATCTCTTCATCCTGACAAGGTTATTTGCCATGGAAAATGACTTTTGGTCTCTCAGGTCCTTCATAGCATTCTATATCTTCTTCAGGGATAATTTCTGCATGGATCTTTGAGATTCTCAGCAGGTGGAAGATCCCCTATATTCCTGTATTGTAAGACCAACTCTATCCCTGCACTGCTGTAAAGTTAGATTGAGGGAACAGTGTATGGTTAGTGTTAATATCATGTTCTATTTGGGTTAGGAATCATTCTGCTGGATGAATAATGGTATTGGGAACCTGAGATATTTACAAGAATATATAGGTGAAATATAAGTATGGAAACAGAAATCTAGGGAAGACTTGAAGCCAAGTAGGACATTGGGCCCTTGAGTAGCATACTTTGCTTTGAATTATATTCTGCACAGATGTCTCAGATAAATCGATATACAAAGAAATAGGATCTTATACACTGGATGATTGAATAACATACAGAATATCCAATAAAAAAGGGATAGTCTGTAGGATTAGCAAGATAGTCAGTAGATTTAGAAAGAAGAGTTAGTATAGCATTTGTACCAAAACTTCTTTACAAATAAGGTTTCGGGTAGAGAGTGAATGTAAATGTCAGCACAATGACGAATTGGGGAAAATATGTAGGAAAGCAGATATAAATAGAGACATTAGGTAGTCAGTAAAAGTATAAAGTGTGTAATTTGTTTAGACATTTTCAACGGTTTGAGTCTGAATATATAATCTTAGGCAGAAACTAATATGTTGTCACAAATTGGATTGACTTTTGAGAGCATTAGGTAACCAGGACATGGATGTTTTTATTAATCCATGCTCACTTTTTATTTAGGCTTTGGTAAAATCATAAGTGTGACCTTTGCATTTTGTGTCCAGAATATTATTGTGATAAAATGTATATGTAGATCAGGTGACATGAGTATTCCTTCCACCATTTCTGGGAGCACTATTTAGAAGAAATATAAATTAGTATTGGGGGTACAAAGGGGTATACCCTGTGTCATAGAATATATTGATAATGCATCAATTGACCATCATGTGAATAAATAATATAACTGGTTCCACTTTAAATAATGGATTGAATTGATATCTGAAAATATAAAAGAAATCTCACATTGATATACAATTATTCACTGCAACCAGTTATACATCTAATGGTAATATTATGGTTGTGGTTTATCCTGAAAGGTGTGTGAGTTTTGTTTCAAAAGTGATTATGGAAATCAAAAATAATGTGTTTGGAAAGAAGTCTCATGAAAAGAATAGTCAAGAAACCTGTAAGAATACATGTGTTCTCAAGCAGGAAGTGATTGAACATTATATATCATACTATATATAATGTGCATAAACTGCAGAAATAGTAATGTACCGGTGATGAATAAAAATGAACATCAAAATACACATCATGTCCCATAGGAATCTACTTGCATTGATGTTAATCTGGGTCAGTTACTGTAGAAATATTAGGATTTTTATGCACCATTCACTGAAGTTACTTTTCAGTACTAGGAAAAAAGTATGTATTTAAGTTGGATGAATATTTCTGAGAACAATCTTGTGAAAATTTGATTATAAATCCACATAAATCACAAAAAATTATGAACACAAAAGTCACATGGACATTAAAATGTAGCAATATATATGCCAATTTAAATCCATCTTGAAATATATATCATCCACTGATCCAAAACTATTTATTTAATGAACTTGAATTTATGTATAATGTTGTTCAGCTAGGAAGCTCCCCCATAGATTGAATTTTCTGTTCCAACAGTGTTTAGGAGGAGTGATCTCCTAAATGTGTATGCAAATATGTGCTACACAAAAATCTTCCCACTCTCATCCAGAACAATGCCTTGATATTACCTTCACCCCAAGTAAAACACAGTTGGAGGACAAGAGTTAGAAAATCTGTGAATACATATCTGGAATGTAAAATGGTCAGGAGTTCACAACCTTGCAGGTTGTAGAGGAGTTTCCAAAAGTAAAGGACAGGCTTGATAGACCCAACCTGATCTTTTATTAGAATTGGGAGCCATCTTGCCAGAAAGCCGTGAAAAGATAATTTGGGCTTTACTATAAATTACTGCAAATTCTGAACCTGCTTGGAATGCGTGCCCGTGCCTTGAACTCATCCATGCCTGGCTCTCTGACCAGATAACAGTGCTCTCTGAAACATTAGTGACACCTAATAAATATTGGCCTTCCCAGGCCAGACAACGACCCTCTCTGAGGCTCTAATGGTCCTCATAATTTCTGATGTTGGGGCCAGCAAAAAAAATGTAAACTACCATTAGTGTGATGCTTTCAAAGTTCTGTTATCTGAAACCCCCTTTTTGTGTAACTTTCTGGGCTATATAGCTGGGCTGTAGGAAAGGTGGTGTTGGTGTCTTGTTCCCGCCATTTTTGGAGGGAGAGGCAGCCTGGCCGGTTTTAATAATAAGCTTGCCTTAATTTGATTTTAATTGGAGTCAGTGGTCTTTTCTTGCATCCTAGTCCAACATTTTGGAGTTCCCCAGTGAGATGACCCTGCCCGACCAGATCACAAGGCCAGACTGCTGAAAATTCTGAAGCTGGCCTTCCCTCCAGGGCTACGGGCTGGGGAGCCACTCTAGGGGGTGCACAACTTGAGATGTTCCAAGGCCTTGGAGTGAGCCGTCGGTCTGGGGAGCACTGCAGTGAACCACCGCACCGAAACTATTAGCAAGCACCTGGTGGAGGAGTCCTCCATAGGTAAGTGGCACCTTGATAACATCTTATATCTGGTTAAGGGAGATCTCTTCTAATGACAGAGAGGTGGCCTGGGGAGGCTCACATACACTCCTGTCCAGGACAGTAATGAGAATCGTTGTGTCCTCTGTTCCGTTCTGTAGGGAATTCCTTTCAAGGTTAGAGAGGTGCCGAGGGACACGCACGTGCTCCTACCCCAGAGCTTTAGCAAGACATTGAATTGCTCCTCTGTTTTTCTGTTTTGGCACCGGGATTCTGTTGTTTTTTTTTTTTTTTTTTTTTTTTTTTTTTTTGTGTGTGTGTGTGTGTTTTGTTCTGTATTCTATATGTTTTTTTGTTTTTGTGCATTTTGTTTTGTGATTTCTGTGATAAAATCTTAAGGATATTGAACGTGAAAATGGGTAACAAAGCAAGTAAGCCTGACACCCCTTTGGACTGTGTTTTAAGGAACTGTGATGAACTTTACCACCATTTGTTAAGCAGAATGAGAGAAGCCCCTAGCTGGCTGCCTGGAGCACACCCAGTGCAGATGGCAATGCCTGCTGGGGAATGAAGAACTGAGTATCTCCCAGCATCTGCCAAAGCCCTGTTTATTCAGGGAATTCCCTCCTTCGTTCCCTGCACTGTAAGGATAATGCCGCCTCTGTCTTCTTAAAAAAAGAGAAAAACAAAAAGGGGACACTAAATGCAGTAAAGTCACCATGGAGACACTTTATTTTACATTTCAGGTTGCTCCTCTGTGAAAACATTTGGTCCCCTTGTGGGGACATCTGTGGTGCCACTGGGGAAGGAGATTTTTCTCTTATTTGCTCTGTTTTAAAGGGTTCTGTCTGTCAGCCATTGTCTGGAGTTCATTTCTGCCTGTCTTGTGCCTTTTTTCTGGCCCTTTAAGACATATGCAATAATGTGTTAATATTATAAATTGTTTCTTGGAAATGATCTTAGCTGAATTTGTGTCTAAATGATGATGTTTCATTGTACCAATCTGGTATCTGAATGGGTTTTTGAAGCATTTCACAATCTTGCAGTTAAAAGTCGGGTTTAGGTAATTGTTTAGTTTATGGTTTCAGATAATTCATGCCAGAGAACATAAATACTTAGGATGGAAAACTAAAGAACTCTACTTCCAAGTTGGCAAGTAACTTCCCAATCATTCAGACTTTTTTTCACCAATTTTAAATTAGGTAGCCTGGGAAAATGTCACTGTGTGTACCAGTGCATTAATTTGGACAAGGATACTAAATCATGGTATGATATCTGTTGACAAAACAACTTGTGAAGATATAAAATTTTGTGAATTGTATCTTAAACTTGTATCATAATTTTCAACATCCTAACCTGAAAATAATGGTTAAAATACCTTAGGCCTAAGGTTTCTGCTCAGAATAGCCATTTTTTCCTGCTTCTTCCAGACCTCAGCCAGGGATTATTTTGAAATGCAAATGAAAGAAGCCTGTAAGCTTAGTAGGAGACTTATTTGAGGCCTAAGGAAAAAAAAAAGTAAAATGTATGGTATTTACTTATTACTGGCCAGTCATTTTTCTAGGACTCATATTTTTTTCCTTAGATTCTTTATTTATTTTTTGAGCTCATGATTTTGCTCCTACAGACCTAGGTTAATGTTTTTCTTATCAGTAATATCTTTGACCAACTGTGGAATTTTTAAATCATTGCAGTGGAGATTTCACCTGTGAAAAGCTACAAGGCCTTCACTTTTATTATGTGTGCACAATTTGTTATGTGTTGTATGTCTATATATGTATACATATGTCCGTATATCATATATATGATACACAAATTAACATATATAAGGAGCACTCATATTACAAAGCACTCATAAAAACAATTTTAAAAAGTGGATCCAAAGATCTTTAATTCACGTGATTTAAATGTTTCAATTTAAATTGGGTAAACTGATAAATATAAATTTCTTTAAATTTAAGCTTACAAGTTTTTGTAGGTGTTCAAAAATCTAATAAAGTATTAATGTCTACAAAAGGTCTAATATGCCTATGTTCCAGGACTTTTCTTTCAATCAAAAAAATGGCTTACACTGTTCAAAACATTTGTCTAATATTTTGATGAATAAGTAAAGTAAATTTGATATGGGATTACTCATTCATGAGTACTTTTGTTTGATATCTGATTGATATACTAAGGTCTGTATAAGTTTGTACTAAAGTCTGTATAAGATTGTAAAAATCAGTCATGTGTTAAAGAGACAAAAATTTCTTAAACATAAGTTTACCCATAACATTTAGTTTATTAAGATTTAAATTTTCTAGAGCAGGCAACCATAAAAATTAAACAACTGTTTAATTAAGAACTGTTATTTTAGAGCACTGTACTGCCATTTCTTTAAAAGCTAAACTTGGTTAATGTAGAAACATCAATGTAATTGTGATGCTATTAATGTGCTCATATCTTCCAGTTATAAAACTCTATAAGGTAGAAACTTTAAAAGAGCATTATATCAAGCAGGTGTTCTGAAGTTGTATGGTAAATAAAATATATATTGGGGATTTATTTACCTGTTATCAATAATATATGTAAAGTTTTATGTTACTTTTTACATTGTGGAATAATTTAAATGTATTTTTAAGTTAATGAGACCCTAATCTATGTAAAGGTTAAAATCTTTCAGCCGTACTTTAATTCATGTTTTAAATGTGATATCATATGGTGTGAGCTAATGTTCATGTGACCTCAAAACAATTTATGTAAACTTTGTAAAATGATATTTAAAAAACAAAGATCAGCTTTAGAACTAAAGCATTTAAGGTTTATAAGGAGCCCTGCTTACCTGAGATAAGACTCTGTGTCCCATCTTACTACATGTGAGAATGACTACGAAAGCAGTAGGTCAGATTTTATTTCATTTAAAGTTATGTTCAAATATTTTTTTCTGTCAAGATTACTAGGATCTCAAAAAGATGATATAATATATAACTCACCCAAAAAATTCAGGGTAGCTATTACATGAACTAAGTATTTTTACTCTTGTTAAAAAAATTTTATTTTTTAATTTCCTTATAAGTGATCTAAAGATTTCCTGTTGGTGTTTTACAGAAGTGTTGCTTTAAGAACACAACATGGGTTAATTTAAGATAATAAGTCATCAACTACAAGACAGACAGAATAATAAGATCCCAATTAATAATATATAAATAATTATAAACTTATAGACATTAAAGCACAGTACTCTTAATATATGGCTGTTAAAATTCATTTGCTGGTTGTTTCAGATTAGGATTGAAAATTAAAGTTAAATAAAAAGGTCCAAAAAAAACGATATTTGACTCTTGCCCTCTGAGTCAGTCTGAATCCAGGGAACAAGGGATTTCTCTATGAGCTTTGCAACTCTGGGCCACATAACCTCCCGATCAGAGAGATTAATGAGACCACTGGAGAACAGAAAGCCAATCAGTGCATTTGCTACAAAGAGGTGAGTCATCAGGAAAGGGAGACATCCCTGATGCTTCTGAGGGAAGCCACATGGTCAAGCAAGACCTGGACCCACATAGCTCAAATTGCACTAGCAGAACTGAGAAGCTGCTCTCAAGTATCCCAAAAAATGACTCCCATAAAAGCTCAGCTGACTTCTAACAATAGATAGAAACAAAAGTCAGTTTGACTGCTTCATCTTAAACACTTAGCAAAGACAGTTAAAACCAAAATACAGCCAATCCTGGGCATTTTAAATAATAATAATAATAATAATAATAATAATAATAATAATAATAATAATAATAATATTTTAAGGTATACACTTTATGTTAGCCTCCCAAAATAAGTAAAACTGTTGGCTACAAAGAAGGATTCTCAGAGAGGAATGCCTGATAACTATAAAAATAGACTATCAAGAGGAGCTTCCAGAGGCAGAAGTTTTTAGTTTAAGGCCTACAGATATTCCTAACCTACACAGGTAGGCTTGGTGTTTGCTAGTACAATTATCCAGCCCTGAGTAACAGAATTAAATGTTTCTCTATTAAACACAGAGGTCATACTAGTGAAAGGATTCTGCAAAATCAGTTGACATTAAATTATTAAACTGTATATTATGGGGAGGGACAACTGTATCACTAAAAGTTAAATATTAAGTTCACAGTCCTGATAATTGGGGATATTAAAGACTGGTGAGGGTACTTCATACAGTGACATGATCCAGCTACTGCAACATTTATTCAATACTCATGTTTTTTGTTTCTCTCATAGAAGAACCCATCCCCAGATGACTTTACAACCTGTTCTTCCTCAACAAGACTTCAAAAAGAACTGACTTCAAAAAGGCAACTCATGTCCCCCACGCCATGCACACTCATGTCACCCTTTCTCAGCTGAGAAAAAGCCAAAATGAGAGACGACTCTCTACTTACACCAATGGAGCCAAAAATAAATAGACTATCAATGTAAGTAATTAATTAAGTCAGGTAATATCAGGGAGACTGGTTTTAGGTGAGTTCTAAAAATTTGGTGACTGTTAACTGAGGGATTAAAATTTCCTCAGTGCTTTTCCACTAACCTATCAAGGATTACAAAGGGACACATAAGAAAAGGGGGGAATGATACACCCAACCTTACCTTTTATTAAAATTGGGAGCCATATTGCAACAAAGCCATGAAAAAATCATTTTGGCTTTACTGTAAATTACTGCAAATTCTGAACCTGCTTGGAATGACTGCCCGTGCCTTGAACTCACCCGTGCATGGCTCTCTGACCAGATAGCAGCCCTCTCTGAAACTTTGTCACACCTCATAAATATTGGCCTTTTGTGGCCAGACAATGACCCTCTCTGAGGCTCTAATGGTCCTCATAAATTTTGATGTTGGGGCTAGCAAAAAAAAAAAATGTAAACTCCCATTAGTGTGATGCTTGTCAGAGTTCTATTATCTGTTACCCCATTTTTGTGTAACTTTCTGGGCTACAAACCTGGGCTGTAGTAAAGGTGGGGTTGCTCTCTTGTTCTCGCAATTTTGGGAGGGAGTGGCAGCCCAGCCAGTGGAAATAATAAGCTTACTTTAATTTGATTTTAATTGGAGTCAGTGTTCTTTTCTTACATCCTGGTCTAAGAGGTAAACACTCCACAAACATAGAGCTCTGCTGGCCTAAAGACTTCTTGAGAAACTGCCTCTGAGGTTGGATACTTTAAATATATTTTGTTGTCAGAAGGTTTAGATTCTTTTCTAGTGAGACCATCAAAGCTGGGTCTGCATCTATGTGAATGGAGAGCATGGTTTCTTATTTTCCAATGAACATGAGGCAGCAGTGCTGAATTATCTCTTGGTAGGTAAACTCTGGCCATTGGGGGCTAAGTGTCTCCCTGTGTGGACTGTGAAGCCATTTGATCATCCTCCATTTTTGTGGTGTTTCTTGGTGCTGCACTGGGAGTTTGGTATTTGCTTCACAAAATACAAGGAGTTCAACTTCGACACAGTGCTGGAGGGAGTTCTGTCACGTGTGGTGGGTCAGAAACTGCAGGAGAATGCACCAACCAGGCTTCTATTTCACATCGCTTTTTCCTTGACCATACCCACCTGATTCTGAACATTGCCTTGAAACCTCTCCATATAATAAGATGCCTTAACATGTAAGGTTCTGCTGGATGCACCATGGCAGCCAAAAGGCATTTGGAAGTCAATTGGAAATCCACACGGCCCCACCTCAGATAATTTATCACACACCTGCACACCACTGCTCTGGGCCCACTATTCAGCAGTGCAAATTACTGGCATCTCTGTTCTTCACCATTTTCATGAAACCCAGTCAATCAAGGCACTGTCTGGTACACTCATGATCAGCAACAGGAGATCCAAAGGTTCTCCAGTGCCACCTGGTCATGGGAGTTTTAAAAATTTCAGGGTGTTCATCTAGCCACTTTTCAAGGATGAAGTTGGAGAAACTGTGGGTTTCAATTCATTCAGGAACCATTTAATGTTGAGGAACCTCATTTCAATGAATGCTCTGGAGAACTCTCAAAGGCAAGGCTTCCCAAAGAGTAGCCAAACGGTCACATGAAGCCCAGCCCATTGAGGTCTACAATGTGAGGTCCATGTGTGTTTTGACTCTCAACTATGCCTGTCAAGTCTTTCAGAATAAAATCATGTGATATCCTGGCTGAGATTCCCAGTGATCAGTCGAAAGCCACCCTTGGCCTAGATTTCAGTTTCCAAGGGCGACTCTCATGCGTGGCATTCTAAAATCGCAACACAATTCATGACAATACTTCTCTGAGGTCAGTTTCAGAACTCAGTCTCTAAGGGGAATCATACCAAAGTTCCAGCCCTGGTGGATCCAGTCATTTCTTCCAACTGCTACACAAATGAACACAATTAAAACCAAAACACTCCCACATGGTCCTCACCTTCTTCCATATAGACACTCATTATAACCTCTGGCTGGAGGTTTCCATGAGGGGTGCAGCACAAGACGGTATCCAAAACAAGCTCCCTTGTCCCTTATTTGCTTAAAGTCAGCTAGGCCTGGACACCATTCCTGTGAACCAGGAGTGATAAAATAAGCCTGGGCTTAATACTGCTCTGCTTCTCCAATTTGAGGCCTACTGACTGTCAGGTATAGATTCTTTATGTGATTTGGAATAATGAAAAAACCCAAGCTCATATGGGCTAGCCTCTCCAGGGCTTTGAAGAACTCATTTCACTCAAAGGATCCATATTCTCCCTTAATGGAGATCAGAAACCTATCAGAGTAAGGCAAGATACTCCATACACAGTGACTGATCTTTTTGCCATTTTGGTTTTGAAAGCACACATGGAATCTTTCTTTAGTTCCAACAGGTGCTGAGAATCTAAGCCACTGCCTCACACAGGGCCAAGTGGCTGATCCAGACACATCCCTTTCCAAAGCAATTAAGCAAAGATACACAGGTGATGACCATTCATTTCCATTTGAAAACTGTTTTCTTAAGGCTTCACAAATTGGTGGACTGAGGCAAAGACCTTCCTGACACTCAGAGCAACAGAAAAATAGGTAAGCAAAAGGCCCAAAGCAGGGTTTCTCTACTGAGACTTTCTTTGTCACACTGTTATCTGAGTTTTCTGAGATGCTTGCTATTCCCTTCAGCTATCCAGTACATGGACATGTCACAGAGCTTGGAGGTGGTACATATCTTGGACAGAAAACCATGAGCCTACTCTGGAGAGTGGCCAGAATTCAGGAAGAAAACAGGAACTTCAGAAGATAGTGGGTGTTGCCCGTCCCTAAAGCAACCTGCAGTCCACTCATAAATTGGACAGGATGAATGTTGGCAAACTTTCTACTAGACAGGACACATCCATTGATGCATTATCTTTTATAATGTCTACAACCACGGACACAGTGGG
Organism: Callospermophilus lateralis; assembly: GCF_048772815.1. Classification (NCBI taxonomy): domain Eukaryota; kingdom Metazoa; phylum Chordata; class Mammalia; order Rodentia; family Sciuridae; genus Callospermophilus; species Callospermophilus lateralis. The sequence continues at coordinate 905,373 of NW_027514431.1, forward strand.
ATACACAGGCATACCAACAATCGCCTTGTCAAATGACTTACTATAATCAGTCCACTCCAAAACAAACAAACCGCCTTTCTTACCTATTCTCAGAACATGAGACTAAACCACAAAATCACAACCACACCCACAACGACACCTCCTTTATTCAAGTAGGTCTGTGACTAATTGGAATGTACTCTGACTGATGGGCCATACTATGTTTCCTTGAAATGGCCTGTCCTTCTCAGATCGGGTATCCTTGGCCAACACTGTGAAGTTTTCAGGAGCCAGTGGTGAGCCACTACCTGCTTTCTAAGGAAATTCCCCTTTTCAGAACTCTCCTGGCATTAGGCAATCCTCATATCAGTAGGTACCAAGAAGACTTACTCTGTCCTTGGTTATTCCAAACAACTGAGCCCACTGGGAAAGAAACTGGGACTGACTCTGGGTGCCTGGCTTCCTGGATCCCAAGTTCAGAGAGATCCGTCATCAAGGAAGAGAGGTAGGTAACTTCATTCAGGAACTGAATGAGGTTACTGCCGTGGCAACCACTTTGTCCTAACAATTGCTTTCAAGGGTCCCATGAGATGGAGGCTGCCCCTACTTCCTGTGACACTTTCACAAGTTAGATTGGTATATCAACCATTGGCACCTGGGAACAGCTCTCCACACAGGCCTGGTTTGGTCCATCTTCTCTACATTAAGAAGAGAGAAGCTGATTCAGACACAACCCTTCATCCTGACCAGGTTGTTTGCCATGGAGGATGACTTTTGGTCTCTTAGGTCCTCCATAGCTGCTTACAACTTCTCCAGGAATCATTTCTGCATGGACCTTTGAGTTTCTCAGCATGTGGAAGATCCCCTATATTCCTGTATTGTAAGACCAACTCTATCCCTGCTCTTCTGTAAAGTTAAATTGACTGAACAGTGTATGGTTAGGTTAACTAACAGGTTCGATTTGGATTAGGAATCTTTCTGCGCGATGAATAATGGTATTGGGAAACTGCGATATTTACAAGAATATATAGGTGAAATATAAGTATGAAAACAGAAATCTAGCTAAGATATGAAGCCCAAAAGGGCATTGGGCCCTTGATTGGGATACGTAGCTTTGAATTATGTTCTGCACTGATGTGTCAGGTAAATCGATATACAATGGCTTAGGTCCTTGTACCATGGATGATTAAATGTAGAAGAGAACTTCCAGTCAAAAGGGATAGTCGGTAGGATTCGGAAGATTCTCAGTAGGTTTAGAAAGAAGAGTGAGTATAGGATTTGGACCAAATGTTGTTTAGCAATAGGGTTTCCGGTAGACAGTGAATGTTAATGTCAGCACAAGTGAAGAGACTGTCACAATGATGAACTGGGGAAAATAGTTAGGAAAGCTGATATCAATAGAGACATTACGAAATCAGGCAAAGTATAAAGTGAGTGATAGGATTAGATATTTTCAACAGGGTTGAGTTTGAATATATAATCTAAGAAAGAAACAAATATGTAGTGACCAATAGGATTGACATTTGACAGCATTAGGCAACCTGGACATGGATGTTTAGTAATCCATGCTCACTTTTCATTTAGTCTTTGCTACAATCTTAAGTGTGACCTTTGCTTTTTTTGTCCAGAATATTACTGTGATAAAACGTACATGTAGATCAGGTGACATGACTCTTTCTTCCACCATTTCTGGCAGCAACATTTTCAAGACGTATAAATTAGTAATGGGGGTAAAAAGACGTGTAACCTTGTCTGTGCATATAGAGATACTGCATGAATAGACCATACTGTGAATAAATAATATATCTGGTTCTGACTTTAAATAATGGATTGAAATTATATCTGAAAAAATACAGGAAATCTTATATTGACATACAAACATTCATTCCAACCAGTTATATATCTAATGGCCACATTAAGTTTATGGTTTATCATGAAGGGTGTGTGAGTTTTGCTTCAAAAGTGATTATGGAAATCGAAAATAATGTGTTTGGAAAGAAGTCTCATGAAAAGACCAGTCAAAAAACCTGGCTGAATACATGTTTCATGAAGCAGGAAGTGATTGTGAAACAAATGCGTATAAATTTGTGAACTTGTGGATGAAGTATATATTTCCTATGATTTGTAAAAACTGAAGAAATAGTAATGTACCAGTGTTGAATGAAAATAAACGTCAGAATACACATCATGTCCCATACGAATCTACTTGATTGATGTTAATCTGGGTCAGTTACTGTACAAATATTAGGATTTGTAAGCACCATTTACTGAAGTTAGTTTTCAGAACTATGAAACAAATGTGTATTTCAGGTGGATGAATATTTCTGAGAATAATTTTGTGAAAAGTTTATTATAAATCCACATTTTTGAACATGGATGAACTTAGGGAGTGTATTTAAGAAACATATATTTCATATTTTAAAAATCAGGACAGTGTGTATATATATATATATATATATATATATATATATATATATATATATATTCATAATTATATATATGTGTATATACATATATATGTGTCTATATATATATACACACACACACACACACACACAAAACACACACACAGACATTTAAATGTAGTTATATATATGCCAATCGAAGTTCATCATAAAATATATAGCATCCACAGATGCAAAAATATTTATTTTACTGAACAAGGATTTATGTATAATGTTGTTCTACTAGAAAGCTCACCCATAGTTTGAATTTTCAGTTCCAACAGCGTTAGAGGAGTGATCTCTTCTCACAAGTTGTATCTGCCAAGTCAGTCACCTCACAAAAATGAACGTGTGATACCAGGTAGAATTCTATATAAGCATATAAAAATAAATGTGCTGAATAGGCTACAGAGAAAGGGAGAGGAATTTACATATTTGTTAACTTTAACAACACATGGAAAACTATTTCAATTAAAAATTGACTAGATTTATAACACCTACGCTTTATCATGCAAATGGCAAGTCCAACTATACCCCATGCCTCCTCTAAACTGCTTGTATTTCTATTATGTTTGGGTTGTTTTTCTCCATCATGTTTGGATTAGTAGACAGAGTATAGTAGGGTATGGTTTATTGTCAGGGACTCAGTATATTCAATGGAATATAGGAAAATGAATCCAATGTGTATAAAATATATGGTACACAATTATCTTCCCACTCTCATCCAGAACAATGCCTTTACATTACCTTCACCCCAAGTAAGACACAATTAGAGTAGAAGAGTTTGAAAATCCGTGAATGCATATCTGGGGTGGAAACAGTACTAAGAAACAAATAAGTATTTCAGGTGGATGAATATTTCTGAGAATAATCTTGTGAAAAGTTGATTATAAATCCACAACATAAATATGAATGAATTTAGGAAGTGTGTAATAAGACACATATTTCATGTTTTGAAAAATCTTGAGAGAGTATCTATATATATATATATATATATATATATATATATATACATATTTATATACACAAACAGAGAGAGACATTAAAAATTGCAATATATATGCCAAACGAAATTCACCATGAAATGTATATCATCCACAGATCCAAATATATTCATTTTACTGAACATTGATTTATGTATAATGTTGTTCAACTAGGAAGCTCACTCACATTTGAATTAAATGTTCAAGCAGCATTTAGGAGGAGTGATCTCTTCTTCCAATTTGTATCTGCCAAATCAGCCACCTCACAAGAATGTACGTGTGGTACCAGGTAGGATTCTATATGTGCATATAAAAATACGTGTGCTGAATAGGCTACAGAGAAAGGGGGACAGGAATTCATTATTTGTTAACTTTAAAAACGCATGGAGAACTATTTCAACAAATAATTGACTAGATTTATAACTGCTACACTATACCATGCAAAAGGCAACTCCAACTATAAAACATACCTCCTCTAAACTGCCTGTATTTCTATTCTGTTTGTGTTATTTTTCTCCATCATATTAGGATTAGTAGTCAGAGTCTAATAGGGTATATGTTAGTTTCAGGGATTCAGCATTTCTAATGGAAAATAGGAAATTGAATCCAATGTGTATGCAAATATGTGCTACACAAAATTCTTCCCACTTTCATCCAGAACAATGCCTTGACATTACATTCTCCTCAAGTAAGACACAATTAGAGGATAAGAATTAGAAAATCTGTGAATATATATCTGGAATGGAGAATACTCAGGAGTTTACAACTTTGGAGGTGGTAGAGAAGATTCTAAAAGTAAGGAACAGGGTAAACATTCCAGAAACATGCAGCTCTGCTGGCCTACATACTTTTTGAGAAACTGCCTCTAAGGGTGGGCACTTGAAATATTTGATGTTCTGAGGAGATTTAGTTCATTTGTAGAGAGACCATCAAAGCTGGGTCTGCATCTATGTTACTTGGAGGACATGGTTTCTTATTATCCAATGAACATGAGGCAGCAGTGCTGAATTCTCTCTTTGTAGGTAAACTATGGACACTGGGGTCTAAGTGTCTTTCAGTGTGGACTGTGAAGCCAATTGGTCATCCTCCACTTTTCGTGGTGTTTCTCGCTGCTCCACTGGGAGTTTGGTATTTGCTTCAAGAAATACAAGGAGTTAAAATGGGACAGAGTGGTGGAGGGAGTTCTTTAAGGTGTGGTGAGTCAGGGTCTTCAGGAGAATGCACCAACCAAGGTTCTATCCCACGTAGATTGCCCCCTTGAGAATAGCCATATGATTCTGAACATTGCAGTGAATCCTCTCCATATAACAAGATGCCTTTACATATATGGGTCTGCTGGCTGCACCATGTCAGTCACAAGCCATTTGGAAGCCAATGGCTGATCCACATGGCCACAACACAGATGTTTTATCAGACAATTGCATACCACTGCTCTAGGCCAACTACTCACCAGGCTCCAACATACTGGCATATCTGTTCTACACCATTTTCATGAAACATAGTCAATCAAGGCAGTGTCTGGTATACTCAGGATCAGAAACAGGACATCCAAAGTTTTTTCAGTGCCAGCTGAACATGAAAATATCAAAAATTTCATGGTAATTGTCTAGCCATTTTTCACGGATGAAGTTTGCGGCTCTGAGGGCTTCAATTAATTCAGGAACCATTAAATGGTGAAGAAGCTAATTTCAATGAAAGCACTGGAGCACTCTCACAGGCATGGTTTCCCTAAGGGTGGCCAAAATGTCACATGAATCCAGGCCCATTGAGATCTACAATGTGAGGTTCATGTGTGTTTTAAACTCAAATATGGCTGCCAAGTCTTTAAGAAAAATTGTATGTAATATCCGGGCTGAAATTCCCAGTGTTCTGTGGAAATCCAACCTGGACTTAGATCTCAGGTTCCAAGGGCGACTCTCATGTGTGGCCTCCTAAAATCCCAACACAATTCATGGCAATACTTCTCTGAGGTCAGTTAAAGAACTCAGTCTCTAAGGGGAATCACACCAGAGTTCAAGCCCAGTGGAACAGTCATCTCTTCCAACCGCCACACAAATGACCACAATTAAAACCAAAACACTCCCACATGGTCCTCATCTTTTTCCATATAGACACTCCTTATAACGTCTGGCTGGAGTTTTCAATGAGGTCCACAGCCCAAGTCAGTGTCCAAATTAAGGTCCTGTTCCCCTCATTTGTCTAACATCAAGGTGGCCTGGACACACTTCCTGTAAACCAGGAGTGATCAAATAGGCCTGCCATTAATACTGCTCGGCTTTTTCAATTAGAGGCCTTCTGACTCTGTGGTTTAGATTCTTTATGTGAATTTGAGTCATGAGAAAACCCAAGCCCCTCTGCAGTGATTTGAAGAACTCATTTGTCCCAAAGGATTCCTATTCTCCCTTCATGGAATTCAGGATCCTAACAGAGGAAGGTAAAAGAATTCATTCACAATGAGTGAATATTTGCCATTTTGGTTTTGGATGGACACATGGGATCTTTCTTTTAATCCATCAGGTGCTAAGAATCTAAGCCATTGCCTCACACAGGGCCAAGAGGCTGATTCAGACACATCCTTTTCCAAAGCAATTAAGCAAAGAGCCACAGGTGATGCCCATTCATTTCCATTTGAAAACTGTTTTCTTCAGGGTTCACAAAGGTGTGGCCTGAGGCAAAGACCTTCCTGACACTCAGAGCAACAGAAAAATAGGTAAGCAAAAGGCCCAAAGCAGGGTTTCTCTACTGAGACTTTCTTTGTCACACTGATATCTGAGTTTTCTGAGATGCTTGCTATTCCCTTCAGCTATCCATTATATGGCAATGTCACAGAGCTTGGAGGTGGTACATATCTTGGACAGAAAACCATGAGCCTGCTCTGAAGAGTGGCCAGAATTCAGGAAAAAAACAGGAACTCTGGAAGATAGTAGGTGTTGCCCGTCCCTAAAGCAACCTGCAGTCCACTCATAAATTGGGCACGATGAATATTGGCAAGCTTTCTACTAGACAGGACTCATCCATTGATGCATTATCTTTTATAATGTCTACAACCACGGACACAGTGGGATACACAGGCATACAAACAATCGCCTTGTCAAATGACTTACTATAAACAGTCCACTCCAAAACAAACAAACCGCCTTTCTTACCTATTCTCAGAACATGAGACTAAACCACAAAATCACAACCACACCCACAACGACACCTCCTTTATTCAAGTAGGTCTGTGACTAATTGGAATGTACTCTGACTGATGGGCCATACTATGTTTCCTTGAAATGGCCTGTCCTTCTCAGATCGGGTATCCTTGGCCAACACTGTGAAGTTTTCAGGAGCCAGTGGTGAGCCACTACCTGCTTTCTCAGGAAATTCCCCTTTTCAGAGCTCTCCTGGCATTTGGCAATCCTCACATCAGTAGGTACCAAGAAGACTTACTCTGTCCTTGGTTATTCCAAACAACTGAGCCCACTGGGAAAGAAACTGGGACTGACTCTGGGGGCCTGGCTTCCTGGATCCCAAGTTCAGAGAGATCCGTCATCAAGGAAGAGAGGTAGGTAACTTCATTCAGGAACTGAATGAGGTTACTGCCGTGGCAACCACTTTGTCCTAACAATTGCTTTCAAGGGTCCCATGAGATGGAGGCTGCCCCTACTTCCTGTGACACTTTCACAAGTTAGATTGGTATATCAACCATTGGCACCTGGGAACAGCTCTCCACACAGGCCTGGTTTGGTCCTTCTTCTCTACATTAAGAAGAGAGAAGCTGATTCAGACACAACCCTTCATCCTGACCAGGTTGTTTGCCATGGAGGATGACTTTTGGTCTCTTAGGTCCTCCATAGCTGCTTACAACTTCTCCAGGAATCATTTCTGCATGGACCTTTGAGTTTCTCAGCATGTGGAAGATCCCCTATATTCCTGTATTGTAAGACCAACTCTATCCCTGCTCTTCTGTAAAGTTAAATTGACTGAACAGTGTATGGTTAGGTTAACTAACAGGTTCGATTTGGATTAGGAATCTTTCTGCGCGATGAATAATGGTATTGGGAAACTGCGATATTTACAAGAATATATAGGTGAAATATAAGTATGAAAACAGAAATCTAGCTAAGATATGAAGCCCAAAAGGGCATTGGGCCCTTGATTGGGATACGTAGCTTTGAATTATGTTCTGCACTGATGTGTCAGGTAAATCGATATACAATGGCTTAGGTCCTTGTACCATGGATGATTAAATGTAGAAGAGAACTTCCAGTCAAAAGGGATAGTCGGTAGGATTCGGAAGATTCTCAGTAGGTTTAGAAAGAAGAGTGAGTATAGGATTTGGACCAAATGTTGTTTAGCAATAGGGTTTCCGGTAGACAGTGAATGTTAATGTCAGCACAAGTGAAGAGACTGTCACAATGATGAACTGGGGAAAATAGTTAGGAAAGCTGATATCAATAGAGACATTACGAAATCAGGCAAAGTATAAAGTGAGTGATAAGATTAGATATTTTCAACAGGGTTGAGTTTGAATACATAATCTAAGAAAGAAACAAATATGTAGTGACCAATAGGATTGACATTTGACAGCATTAGGCAACCTGGACATGGATGTTTAGTAATCCATGCTCACTTTTCATTTAGTCTTTGCTACAATCTTAAGTGTGACCTTTGCTTTTTTTGTCCAGAATATTACTGTGATAAAACGTACATGTAGATCAGGTGACATGACTCTTTCTTCCACCATTTCTAGCAGCAACATTTTCAAGACGTATAAATTAGTAATGGGGGTAAAAAGAGGTGTACCCTTTGTCTGTGCATATAGAGATACTGCATGAATAGACCATACTGTGAATAAATAATATATCTGGTTCTGACTTTAAATAATGGATTGAAATTATATCTGAAAAAATACAGGAAATCTTATATTGACATACAAACATTCATTCCACCCAGTTATATATCTAATGGCCACATTAAGTTTATGGTTTATCATGAAGGGTGTGTGAGTTTTGCTTCAAAAGTGATTATGGAAATCGAAAATAATGTGTTTGGAAAGAAGTCTCATGAAAAGACCAGTCAAGAAACCTGGAGGAATACATGTTTCATGAAGCAGGAAGTGATTGTGAAACAAATGCGTATAAATTTGTGAACTTGTGGATGAAGTATATATTTCCTATGATTTGTAAAAACTGAAGAAATAGTAATGTACCAGTGTTGAATGAAAATAAACGTCAGAATACACATCATGTCCCATACGAATCTACTTGATTGATGTTAATCTGGGTCAGTTACTGTACAAATATTAGGATTTGTAAGCACCATTTACTGAAGTTAGTTTTCAGAACTATGAAACAAATGTGTATTTCAGGTGGATGAATATTTCTGAGAATAATTTTGTGAAAAGTTTATTATAAATCCACATTTTTGAACATGGATGAACTTAGGGAGTGTATTTAAGAAACATATATTTCATATTTTAAAAATCAGGACAGTGTGTGTGTATATATATATATATATATATATATATATATATATATGTATTCAAATTATATATATGTGTATATACATATATATATATATGTATTCAAATTATATATATGTGTATATACATATATATGTGTCTATATATATATACACACACACACACACACACACACACACAAAACACACACACAGACATTTAAATGTAGTTATATATATGCCAATCGAAGTTCATCATAAAATATATAGCATCCACAGATGCAAAAATATTTATTTTACTGAACAAGGATTTATGTATAATGTTGTTCTACTAGAAAGCTCACCCATAGTTTGAATTTTCAGTTCCAACAGCGTTTAGAGGAGTGATCTCTTCTCACAAGTTGTATCTGCCAAGTCAGTCACCTCACAAAAATGAACGTGTGATACCAGGTAGAATTCTATATAAGCATATAAAAATAAATGTGCTGAATAGGCTACAGAGAAAGGGAGAGGAATTTACATATTTGTTAACTTTAGCAACACATGGAGAACTATTTCAATTAAAAATTGACTAGATTTATAACACCTACCCTTTATCATGCAAATGGCAAGTCCAACTATACCCCATGCCTCCTCTAAACTGCTTGTATTTCTATTATGTTTGGGTTGTTTTTCTCCATCATGTTTGGATTAGTAGACAGAGTATAGTAGGGTATGGGTTATTGTCAGGGATTCAGTATATTCAATGGAATATAGGAAAATGAATCCAATGTGTATAAAATATATGCTACACAATTATCTTCCCACTCTCATCCAGAACAATGCCTTTACATTACCTTCACCCCAAGTAAGACACAATTAGAGTAGAAGAGTTTGAAAATCCGTGAATGCATATCTGGGGTGGAAACAGTACTAAGAAACAAATAAGTATTTCAGGTGGATGAATATTTCTGAGAATAATCTTGTGAAAAGTTGATTATAAATCCACAACATAAATATGAATGAATTTAGGAAGTGTGTAATAAGACACATATTTCATGTTTTGAAAAATCTTGAGAGTGTATCTATATATATATATATATACATATTTATATACACAAACAGAGAGAGACATTAAAAATTGCAATATATATGCCAAACGAAATTCACCATGAAATGTATATCATCCACAGATCCAAATATATTCATTTTACTGAACATTGATTTATGTATAATGTTGTTCAACTAGGAAGCTCACTCACATTTGAATTAAATGTTCAAGCAGCATTTAGGAGGAGTGATCTCTTCTTCCAATTTGTATCTGCCAAATCAGCCACCTCACAAGAATGTACGTGTGGTACCAGGTAGGATTCTATATGTGCATATAAAAATACGTGTGCTGAATAGGCTACAGAGAAAGGGGGACAGGAATTCATTATTTGTTAACTTTAAAAACGCATGGAGAACTATTTCAACAAATAATTGACTAGATTTATAACTGCTACACTATACCATGCAAAAGGCAACTCCAACTATAAAACATACCTCCTCTAAACTGCCTGTATTTCTATTCTGTTTGTGTTATTTTTCTCCATCATATTAGGATTAGTAGTCAGAGTCTAATAGGGTATATGTTAGTTTCAGGGATTCAGCATTTCTAATGGAAAATAGGAAATTGAATCCAATGTGTATGCAAATATGTGCTACACAACATTCTTCCCACTTTCATCCAGAACAATGCCTTGACATTACACTCTCCTCAAGTAAGACACAATTAGAGGATAAGAGTTAGAAAATCTGTGAATATATATCTGGAATGGAGAATACTCAGGAGTTTACAACATTGGAGGTGGTAGAGAAGATTCTAAAATAAGGGAAAGGGTAAACATTCCACAAACATGCAACTCTGCTGGCCTACATACTTTTTGAGAAACTGCTTCTAAGCGTGGGCACTTGAAATATTTGATGTTCTGAGGAGATTTAGTTCATTTGTGGAGAGACCATCAAAGCTGGGTCTGCATCTATGTTACTTGGAGGACATGGTTTCTTATTATCCAATGAACATGAGGCAGCGGTGCTGAATTCTCTCTTTGTAGGTAAACTATGGACACTGGGGTCTAAGTGTCTTTCAGTGTGGACTGTGAAGCCAATTGGTCATCCTCCACTTTTCTTGGTGTTTCTCGCTGCTCCACTGGGATTTTGGTATTTGCTTCAAGAAATACAAGGAGTTAAAATGGGACAGAGTGGTGGAGGGAGTTCTTTAAGGTATGGTGAGTCAGGGTCTTCAGGAGAATGCACCAACCAAGGTTCTATCCCACGTAGATTGCCCCCTTGAGAATAGCAATATGATTCTGAACATTGCAGTGAATCCTCTCCATATAACAAGATGCCTTTACATATATGGGTCTGCTGGCTGCACCATGTCAGTCACAAGCCATTTGGAAGCCAATGGCTGATCCACATGGCCACAACACAGATGTTTTATCACACAATTGCATACCACTGCTCTAGGCCAACTACTCACCAGGCTCCAACTTACTGGCATATCTGTTCTACACCATTTTCATGAAACAAAGTCAATCAAGGCAGTGTCTGGTATACTCAGGATCAGAAACAGGACATCCAAAGTATTTTCAGTGCCAGCTGAACATGAAAATATCAAAAATTTCATGGTAATTTTCTAGCCATTTTTCACGGATGAAGTTTGCGGCTCTGAGGACTTCAATTAATTCAGGAACCATTAAATGGTGAAGAAGCTAATTTCAATGAAAGCACTGGAGCACTCTCACAGGCATGGTTTCCCTAAGGGTGGCCAAAATGTCACATGAAGCCAGGCCCATTGAGATCTACAATGTGAAGTCCATGTGTGTTTTAAACTCAAATATGGCTGCCAAGTCTTTAAGAAAAATTGTATGTAATATCCGGGCTGAAATTCCCAGTGTTCTGTGGAAATCCAACCTGGGCCTAGATCTCAGGTTCCAAGGGTGACTCTCATGTGTGGCCTCCTAAAATCCCAACACAATTCATGGCAATACTTCTCTGAGGTCAGTTAAAGAACTCAGTCTCTAAGGGGAATCACACCAGAGTTCAAGCCCAGTGGAACAGTCATCTCTTCCAACCGCCACACAAATGACCACAATTAAAACCAAAACACTCCCACATGGTCCTCATCTTCTTCCATATAGACACTCCTTATAACGTCTGGCTGGAGTTTTCAATGAGGTCCACAGCCCAAGTCAGTGTCCAAATTAAGGTCCTGTTCCCCTCATTTGTCTAACACCAAGGTGGCCTGGACACACTTCCTGTAAACCAGGAGTGATCAAATAGGCCTGACATTAATACTGCTCAGCTTTTTTAAGTTGAGGCCTTCTGACTCTGTGGTTTAGATTCTTTATGTGAATTTGAGTCATGAGAAAACACAAGCCCCTCTGCAGAGATTTGAAGAACTCATTTGGCCCAAAGGATTCCTATTCTCCCTTGATGGAATTCAGGATCCTAACAGAGGAAGGTAAAAGAATTCATTCACAATGAGTGAATATTTGCCATTTTGGTTTTGGATGGACACATGGGATCTTTCTTTTGATCCATCAGGTGCTAAGAATCTAAGCCACTGCCTCACACAGGGCCAAGAGGCTGATTCAGACACATCCTTTTCCAAAGCAATTAAGCAAAGAGCCACAGGTGATGCCCATTCATTTCCATTTGAAAACTGTTTTCTTCAGGGTTCACAAAGGTGTGGCCTGAGGCAAAGACCTTCCTGACACTCAGAGCAACAGAAAAATAGGTAAGCAAAAGGCCCAAAGCAGGGTTTTTCTACTGAGACTTTCTTTGTCACACTGATATCTGAGTTTTCTGAGATGCTTGCTATTCCCTTCAGCTATCCATTATATGGCAATGTCACAGAGCTTGGAGGTGGTACATATCTTGGACAGAAAACCATGAGCCTGCTCTGAAGAGTGGCCAGAATTCAGGACGAAAACAGGAACTCCGGAAGATAGTAGGTGTTGCCCGTCCCTAAAGCAACCTGCAGTCCACTCATAAATTGGGCAGGATGAATGTTGGCAAGCTTTCTACTAGACAGGACACATCCATTGATGCATTATCTTTTATAATGTCTACAACCACGGACACAGTGGGATACACAGGCATACCAACAATCGCCTTGTCAAATGACTTACTATAAACAGTCCACTCCAAAACAAACAAACCGCCTTTCTTACCTATTCTCAGAACATGAGACTAAACCACAAAATCACAACCACACCCACAACGACACCTCCTTTATTCAAGTAGGTCTGTGACTAATTGGAATGTACTCTGACTGATGGGCCATACTATGTTTCCTTGAAATGGCCTGTCCTTCTCAGATCGGGTATCCTTGGCCAACACTGTGAAGTTTTCAGGAGCCAGTGGTGAGCCACTACCTGCTTTCTCAGGAAATTCCCCTTTTCAGAGCTCTACTGGCATTTGGCAATCCTCACATCAGTAGGTACCAAGGAAGACTTACTCTGTCCTTGGTTATTCCAAACAACTGAGCCCACTGGGAAAGAAACTGGGACTGACTCTGGGTGCCTGGCTTCCTGGATCTTAAGTTCAGAGAAATCCCTCATCAAGGAAGAGGAGTAGGTCACTTCATTCAGGAACTGAATGAGGTTACTGCCGTGGCAACCACTTTGTCCTAACAATTGCTTTCAAGGGTCCCATGAGATGGAGGCTGCCCCTACTTCCTGTGACACTTTCACAAGTTAGATTGGTATATCAACCATTGGCACCTGGGAACAGCTCTCCACACAGGCCTGGTTTGGTCCTTCTTCTCTACATTAAGAAGAGAGAAGCTGATTCAGACACAACCCTTCATCCTGACCAGGTTGTTTGCCATGGAGGATGACTTTTGGTCTCTTAGGTCCTCCATAGCTGCTTACAACTTCTCCAGGAATCATTTCTGCATGGACCTTTGAGTTTCTCAGCATGTGGAAGATCCCCTATTTCCTGTATTGTAAGACCAACTCTATCCCTGCTCCTCTGTAAAGTTAAATTGACTGAACAGTGTATGGTTAGGTTAACTAACAGGTTCGATTTGGATTAGGAATATTTCTGCGCGATGAATAATGGTATTGGGAAACTGCGATATTTACAAGAATATATAGGTGAAATATAAGTATGAAAACAGAAATCTAGCTAAGATATGAAGCCCAAAAGGGCATTGTGCCCTTGATTGGGATACGTAGCTTTGAATTATGTTCTGCACTGATGTGTCAGGTAAATCGATATACAATGGCTTAGGTCCCTGTACCATGGATGATTAAATGTAGAAGAGAACTTCCAGTCAAAAGGGATAGTCGGTAGGATTCGGAAGATTCTCAGTAGGTTTAGAAAGAAGAGTGAGTATAGGATTTGGACCAAATGTTGTTTAGCATTAGGGTTTCCGGTAGACAATGAATGTTAATGTCAGCACAAGTGAAGAGACTGTCACAATGATGAACTGGGGAAAATAGTTAGGAAAGCTGATATCAATAGAGACATTACGAAATCAGGCAAAGTATAAAATGAGTGATAGGATTAGATATTTTCAACAGGGTTGAGTTTGAATATATAATCTAAGAAAGAAACAAATATGTAGTGACCAATAGGATTGACATTTGACAGCATTAGGCAACCTGGACATGGATGTTTAGTAATCCATGCTCACTTTTCATTTAGTCTTTGCTACAATCTTAAGTGTGACCTTTGCTTTTTTTGTTCAGAATATTACTGTGATAAAACGTACATTTAGATCAGGTGACATGACTATTTCTTCCACCATTTCTGGCAGCAACATATTAAAGACGTATAAATTAGTAATGGGGGTAAAAAGAGGTGTACCCTATGTCTGTGCATATAGAGATAATGCATGAATAGACCATCCTGTGAATAAATAATATATCTGGTTCTGACTTTAAATAATGGATTGAAATTATATCTGAAAAAATACAGGAAATCTTATATTGACATACAAACATTCATTCCAACCAGTGAAATATCTAATGGCCACATTAAGTTTATGGTTTATCATGAAGGGTGTGTGAGTTTTGCTTCAAAAGTGATTATGGAAATCGAAAATAATGTGTTTGGAAAGAAGTCTCATGAAAAGACCAGTCAAAAAACCTGGAGGAATACATGTTTCATGAAGCAGGAAGTGATTGTGAAACAAATGCGTATAAATTTGTGAACTTGTGGATGAAATATATATTTCCTATGATTTGTAAAAACTGAAGCAATAGTAATGTACCAGTGTTGAATGAAAATAAACGTCAGAATACACATCATGTCCCATACGAATCTACTTGATTGATGTTAATCTGGGTCAGCTAATGTACAAATATTAGGATTTGTAAGCACCATTTACTGAAGTTAGTTTTCAGAACTATGAAACAAATGTGTATTTCAGGTGGATGAATATTTCTGAGAATAATTTTGTGAAAAGTTTATTATAAATCCACATTTTTGAACATGAATGAACTTAGGGAGTGTATTTAAGATACATATATTTCATATTTTAAAAATCAAGTCAGTGTATATATATATATATTCATAATTATATATATGTGTATATATATACACATATAATTATATATATGTATATATATATATATACACTCACACACACACACACACAAAACACACACACAGACATTAAAATGTAGGAATATATATGCCAATCGAAGTTCATCATAAAATATATAGCATCCACAGATGCAAAAATATTTATTTTACTGAACAAGGATTTATGTATAATGTTGTTCTACTAGAAAGCTCACCCATAGTTTGAATTTTCAGTTCCAACAGCGTTTAGAGGAGTGATCTCTTCTCACAAGTTGTATCTGCCAAGTCAGTCACCTCACAAAAATGAACGTGTGATACCAGGTATTCTATATAAGCATATAAAAATTCATGTGCTGAGTAGGCTACAGAGAAAGGCAGAGAGGAATTTACATATTTGTTAACTTTAACAACACATGGAGAACTATTTCAATTAAAAATTGACTAGATTTATAACACCTACCCTTTATCATGCAAATGGCAAGTCCAACTATACCCCATGCCTCCTCTGAACTGTTTGTATTTCTATTCTGTTTGGGTTGTTTTTCTCCATCATATTTGGATTAGTAGACAAAGTATAGTAGGGTATGCGTTATTGTCAGGGATTCAGTATTTTCAATGGAATATAGGAAAATGAATCCAACGTGTATAAAATATATGCTACACAATTATCTTCCCACTCTCATCCAGAACAATGCCTTTACATTACCTTCACCCCAAGTAAGACACAATTAGAGTAGAAGAGTTTGAAAATCCGTGAATGCATATCTGGGGTGGAAACAGTACAAAGAAACAAATACGTATTTCAGGTGGATGAATATTTCTGAGAATAATCTTGTGAAAAGTTGATTATAAATCCACAACATAAATATGAATGAATTTAGGAAGTGTGTAATAAGACACATATTTCATGTTTTGAAAAATCTTGAGCATGTATATATATATATATATATATATATATATATATATATATATATATATTTATATACAGACAAAGAGAGAGACATTAAAAATTGCAATATATATGCCAAACGAAATTCACCATGAAATGTATATCATTCACAGATCCAAATATATTCATTTTACTGAACATGGATTTATGTATAATGTTGTTCAACTAGGAAGCTCACTCACATTTGAATTATCAGTTCAAGCAGCGTTTAGGAGGAGTGATCTCTTCTTCCAATTTGTATCTGCCACGTCAGCCACCTCACAAGAATGTACGTGTGGTACCAGGTAGGATTCTATATGTGGATATAAAAATACGTGTGCTGAATAGGCTACAGAGAAAGGGGGACAGGAATTCACTTATTTGTTAACTTAAAAAACGCATGGAGAACTATTTCAAAAAATAATTGACTAGATTTATAACTGCTACACTATACCATGCAAAAGGCAACTCCAACTATAAAACATACCTCCTCTAAACTGCTTGTATTTCTATTCTGTTTGTGTTATTTTTCTCCATCATATTAGGATTAGTAGTCAGAGTCTAATAGGGTATATGTTAGTTTCAGGGATTCAGCATTTCTAATTGAAAATAGGAAATTGAATCCAATGTGTATGCAAATATGTGCTACACAAAAATCTTCCCACTTTCATCCAGAACAATGCCTTGACATTACATTCTTCTCAAGTAAGACACAATTAGAGGATAAGAGCTAGAAAATCTGTGAATATATCTGGAATGGAGAATTCTCAGGAGTTTACAACTTTGGAGGTGGTAGAGAAGATTCTAAAAGTAAGGGACAGGGTAAACATTCCACAAACATGCAGCTCTGCTGGCCTAAATGCTTTTTGAGAAACTGCCTCTAAGGGTGGGCACTTGAAATATTTGATGTTCTGAGGAGATTTAGTTCATTTGTAGAGAGACCATCAAAGCTGGGTCTGCATCTATGTTACTTGGAGGACATGGTTTCTTATTATCCAATGAACATGAGGCAGCGGTGCTGAATTCTCTCTTTGTAGGTAAACTATGGACACTGGGGTCTAAGTGTCTTTCAGTGTGGACTGTGAAGCCAATTGGTCATCCTCCACTTTTCGTGGTGTTTCTCGCTGCTCCACTGGGAGTTTGGTATTTACTTCAAGAAATACAAGGAGTTAAAATGGGACAGAGTGGTGGAGGGAGTTCTTTAAGGTATGGTGAGTCAGGGTCTTCAGGAGAATGCACCAACCCAGGTTCTATCCCACGTAGATTGCCCCCTTGAGAATAGCAATATGATTCTGAACATTGCAGTGAATCCTCTCCATATAACAAGATGCCTTTACATATATGGGTCTGCTGGCTGCACCATGTCAGTCACAAGCCATTTGGAAGCCAATGGCTGATCCACATGGACGCAACACAGATGTTTTATCAGACAATTGCATACCACTGCTCTAGGCCAACTACTCACCAGGCTCCAACTTACTGGCATATCTGTTCTACACCATTTTCATTAAACAAAGTCAATCAAGGCAGTGTCTGGTATACTCAGGATCAGAAACAGGACATCCAAAGTTTTTTCAGTGCCAGCTGAACATGAAAATATCAAAAATTTCATGGTAATTTTCTAGCCATTTTTCACGGATGAAGTTTGCGGCTCTGAGGGCTTCAATTAATTCAGGAACCATTAAATGGTGAAGAAGCTAATTTCAATGAAAGCACTGGAGCACTCTCACAGGCATGGTTTCCCTAAGGGTGGCCAAAATGTCACATGAAGCCAGGCCCATTGAGATCTACAATGTGAAGTCCATGTGTGTTTTAAACTCAAATATGGCTGCCAAGTCTTTAAGAAAAATTGTATGTAATATCCGGGCTGAAATTCCCAGTGTTCTGTGGAAATCCAACCTGGGCCTAGATCTCAGGTTCCAAGGGCGACTCTCATGTGTGGCCTCCTAAAATCCCAACACAATTCATGACAATACTTCTCTGAGGTCAGTTAAAGAACTCAGTCTCTAAGGGGAATCACACCAGAGTTCAAGCCCAGTGGAACAGTCATCTCTTCCAACCGCCACACAAATGACCACAATTAAAACCAAAACACTCCCACATGGTCCTCATCTTCTTCCATATAGACACTCCTTATAACGTCTGGCTGGAGTTTTCAATGAGGTCCACAGCCCAAGTCAGTGTCCAAATTAAGGTCCTGTTCCCCTCATTTGTCTAACATCAAGGTGGCCTGGACACACTTCCTGTAAACCAGGAGTGATCAAATAGGCCTGACATTAATACTTCTCAGCTTTTTCAATTTGAGGCCTTCTGACTCTGTGGTTTAGATTCTTTATGTGAATTTGAGTCATGAGAAAACACAAGCCCCTCTGCAGAGATTTGAAGAACTCATTTGGCCCAAAGGATTCCTATTCTCCCTTGATGGAATTCAGGATCCTAACAGAGGAAGGTAAAAGAATTCATTCACAATGAGTGACTATTTGCCATTTTGGTTTTGGATGCACACATGGGACCTTTCTTTTGATCCATCAGGTGCTGAGAATCTAAGCCACAGCCTCACACAGGGCCAAGAGGCTGATTCAGACACATCTTTTTTCAAAGCAATTAAGCAAAGAGCCACAGGTGATGCCCTTCATTTCCTTTTGAAAAAATGTTTTCCTCAGGCTTCCCAAAGGGGTGGCCAGAGGCAAAGACATCCTGAGATTCAGGGCAACAGAACAATAGGTTAGCAAAAGAGCCAAAGCAGGGTTTCTCCACTGAGACTTTTCTGGTCACACTGATATCTGAGTTTTCTGAGATGTTGGCCATTCCCTTCAGATATCCAGTACATGGCCATGTGACAGAGATTGGAGGTGGTACATATCTTGGACACAAACCCAAGAGCCTATTCTTAAGAGTTGTCAGAATTCAGAAAGAAAACAGGGACTTAAAAAGGTAGTAGGTGTTTCCTATCGATATGGAAACCACGCTCCATTCATTAAATGGGCAGGATGAATACTGGAAAGCTTTCTACTAAAGAGGACACATGCATTGCTGCATTCTCTTTTATAATGTATACAACCACGGACACAGTGGGATACACAGAAATAGAAACACTCACCATGTAAAACGACTTACTAGAAACAGTTCACTCCAAACCAAAGAAACCTCCTTTCCTACCTATTCTCAGAACAGAGACAAAACCACACACCCACACTCAAAAAGACACCTCCTTCCCCAAAGTAGGGCTGTGATTATCCGGAGTGTCCTCTGACAGGTTTGCCATACTATGTTCCCCGTTAATGGTCTGTCCTGTCTCAGATCTGGTCTCCTTGTCCAACTCTGTGAAGCAGTCAGGAGCCAGGGGTGAGCCACTACATACTTAGTCAGGAAAGGCCCGTGTTCAGATCTTTCCTGGCATTTGGCCATCCTCACATCAGTCAGTACCAAGAAGACTGACTCTGTCCTTGGTGATTCCAAACAAATGAGACCACTTGGACTGGGACTGGGACTGGCTCTGGTGCTTGGTTTCCTTGGTCCCAAGTTCAGAAAGTTCCATCAACAAGGAAGTGAGGTAGGTCACTTTCTTCAAGAACTGAATGAGGTCACTGCCTTGGCAACCACTTTGTCTAACAGTTGCTTCCAAGGGTCCCATGAGATGGAGGCTGCCCCTACTTCCTTTGACACTTTCACAACTTAGAATGGTATATCAACCTTAGGCACCCGGGAACAGCTCTCCACACAAGCCTGGTTTGGTCCATCTTCTCTACATTAAGAAGAGAGAGGCTGATTCAGACACAACCCTTCATCCTGACCAGGTTGTTTGCCATGGAAAATGACTTTTGTCTCTCAGGTCCTTCATTGCTGCCTACATCTTCTCCAGGGATCATTTCTGCATGGACCTTTGAGGTTCTTAACAGGTGGAGCATCCCCTACATTCCTGTATTGTAAGAACAATCTGTCTCTGCTCTTCTGTAAAGTTAGATTGAGTGAACAGTGTATGGTTAGGGTTAATTTCATGTTCGATTTGGGTTAGGAATCATTCTGCTGGATGAATAATGGTATTGGGAACCTGTGATATTTATAAGAATATCGAGGTTAAATATATGTATGAAAACAGAAATTAAAGTAAGATTTGAATCCCAGAAGGGGTTTGGGCAGTTGATTGGGATATTTAGCTTTGAATTGTGCACATATGTCTCAAATAAATGGATATACAATGGCAGAGGAACTTGAACCTTGGATGATTGAATGCTGAAGAGAACATCCAGTCAAAAGGGATTGTCGGTAGGATTAAGAAGATAGTCGTTATGTTTAGCAAGTAGAGTTAGTATAGGATATGTAACAAAAGTTCTTTAGCAATTTTTTTTCGGGCAGTGAGTGAATATAAATGTCAGCACATATAAAGAAATCAGACACAATGATGAAATGGGGAAAATTTGTAGAAAAGCAGATATCAATAGAGACATTAGGAAATCAGGCAAAGTATAAAGTGAGTGATAGGATAAGACATTTTCAACAGGGTTGAGATTGAATATCTAATCTTAGGAAGAAACAAATATGTAGGTCACCAATAGGATTGACATTTGAGAGCATTAGGCAACATGGACATGGATGTTGTTAGTAATCCATGTTCACTTTCCATTTAGACTTTGGTACAATCCTAAGTGGGACCTTTGCATTTTGTTTCCAGAATATTACTGTGATAAAATGTGTATGTAGATCAGATGACATGATTATTTCTTCCACCATTTCTAGGAGCAGTATTTTGAAGACGTATAAATTAGCATTGGGGGTAAAAAGAGGTGTACCCTGTTTCTATGAATATACAGATAATGCATGAATAGACCTTAATTTCAATAAATAATATAACTTGTTCCACTTTAAGTAATGGATTGAATTGATATCTGAAAATATATAAGAAATCTTATATTGATATGCAATCATTCATGACAACCAGTTATACACCTAATGTTAATATTAGGTTACGGTTTATCATGAAGTTTGTGTGAGTTTTGCTTCAAAAGTGATTATGGAAATCGAAAATAATGTGTTTGGAAAGAAGTCTCATGAAAAGGCCAGTCAAGGAACACCGAGGAATTCATGAGTTCTGAAGAAGGAAGTGATTGAAATTGAAAAAAATGACGATAAATTTGCTTACTTGTGGATGAAATATTATAATATGATGTGAATAAACTGAAGAAATAGTAATGTACCAGTGTTGAATAACAATGAACATCAAAATACACATCATGTCCCACAGGAATCTACTGGCATTGATGTTAAACTGTGTCAGTTACTGTAGAAATATTAGGATTTCTTTGCACCATTCACCAAAGTTAGTTTTCTTTTTTTTTAATTTTTATTTATGCTTGTTCAAAACATTACATAGTTCTTCACTTTTATTATGTGTGCACAATTTGTTATGTGTTGTATGTCTATATATATATATATATATATACATATATATATATATATATATATATCCATATATCATATATATGATACACAAATTAACTTATATAAGGAGCACTCATATTAAAAAGAACTCATAAAAACAATTTTAAAAAGTGGATCCAAAGATCTTTAATTCACGTGATTTAAATGTTTCAATTTAAATTGGGTAAACAGATAAATATAAATGTCTTTAAATTTAAGCTTACAAGTTTTTCTAGGTGTTCAAAAATCTAATAAACTATTAATGTCTACAAAAGGTCTAATATGCCTTTGTTCCAGGACTTTTCTTTCAATCAAAAAAATGGTTTACAGTGTTCAAAAAATTTGTCTAATATTTTGATAAATAAGTTAAGTAAATTTGATATGGGATTACTCATTCATGAGTACTTTTGTTTGATATCTGATTGATATACTAAGGTCTGTATAAGTTTGTACTAAAGTCTGTATAAGATTGTAAAAATCAGTCATGTGTAAAAGAGACAAAAATTTCTTAAACATAAGTTTACCCATAACATTATGTTTATTAAGATTTAAATTTTCTAGAGCAAGCAGCCATAAAAATTAAACAAATGTTTAAATAAGAACTGTTATTTTAGAGCACTGTACTGCCATTTCTTTAAAAGCTAAACTTGGTTAATGTAGAAACTTCAATGCAATTGTGATGCTATTAATGTGCTCATATTTTCCAGTTATACAACTCTATAAGGTAGAAACTTTAAAAGAGCATTATATCAAGCAGGTGTTCTGAAGTTGTATGGTAAATAAAATATATATTGGGGATTTATTTACCTGTTATCAATAATATATGTAAAGTTTTATGTTACTTTTTACATTGTGGAACAATTTAAATGTATTTTTAAGTTAATGAGACCCTAATCTATGTAAAGGTTAAAATCTTTCAGCCGTACTTTAATTCATGTTTTAAATGTGATATCATATGGTGTGAGCTAATGTTCATGTGACCTCAAACAATTTATGTAAACTTTGTAAAATGATATTTAAAAAAAAGATCAGCTTGAGAACTAAAGCATTTAAGATTTATAAGGAGCCCTGCTTACCTGAGATAAGACTCTTTGTCCCATCTTACTACATGTGAGAATGACTACGAAAGCAGTAGGTCAGATTTTATTTCATTTAAAGTTATGTTCAAATTTTTTTTTTTCTGTCAAGATTACTAGGATCTCAAAAAGGTGATATAAAATATAACTCACCAAAAAATTCAGGGTAGCTATTACATGAACTAAGTATTTTTACTCTTGTTAAAAAATTTTATTTTTTAATTTCTTTTTAAGTGATCTAAAGATTCCCTGTTGGTGTTTTACAGAAGTGTTGCTTTAAGAACACAACATGGGTTAATTTAAGAAAATAAGTCATCAACTACAAGACAGACAGAATAATAAGATCCCAATTAATAAAATATAAATAATTATAAACTTATAGACATTAAAGTGCAGTACTCTTAATATATGGCTGTTAAAATTTATTTGCTGGTTGTTTCAGATTAGGATTGAAAATTAAAGTTAAATGAAAAGGGCCAAAAAAACAATATTTGACTCTTGCCCTTTGAGTCAGTCTGAATCCAGGGAACAGGGGACTTCTCTATGAGCTTTGCAACTCTGGGCCACATAACCTCCCGATCAGGGAGATTAATGAGACCACTGGAGAACAGAAAGCCAATCAGTGCATTTGCTACAAAGAGGAGAGTCATCAGGAAAGGGAGACATCCCTGATGCTTCTGAGGGAAGCCACATGGTCAAGCAAGACCTGAACCCACCTAGCTCAAATTGCACTAGCAGAACTGAGAAGCTGCTCTCAAGTTTCCCAAGGAATGACTCCCATAAAAGCTCAGCTGACTGCTAACAATAGATAGAAACAAAAGTCATTTGACTGCTTCATCTTAAACACTTAGCAAAGACAGTTAAAACCAAAATACAGCCATTCCTGGGCATTTTAAATAATAATAATAATAATAATAATAATAATAATAATAATAATAATAATAATAATATTTTAAGGTATACACTTTATGTTAGCCTCCCAAAATAAGTAAAACTGTTGGCTACAAAGACTATCAAGAGGAGCTGCCAGAGGCAGAAGTTTTTAGTTTAAGGCCTACAGATATTCCTAACCTACAGGTAGGCTTGGTGTTTGCTAGTACGATTATCCAGCCCTGAGTAACAGAATTAAATGTTTCTCTATTAGACACAGAGGTCATACTACTGAAAGGATTTTGCAAAATCAGATGACATTAAATTATTAAACTGTATATTATTGGGAGGGACAACTGTAACACTTAAAGTTAAATATTAAGTTGACAGTCCTGATAATTGGGGGTATTAAAGACTGGTGAGGGTACTTCATACAGTGACATGATCCAGCTACTGCAACATTTATTCAATACTCATGTTTTTTGTTTCTCTCATAGAAGAACCCATCCCCAGATGACTTTACAACCTCTTCTTCCTCAACAAGACTTCAAAAAGAACTGACTTCTAAAAGGCAACTCATATTCCTCAACTGACTTCAAAAAGGCAACTCATGTCTCTCACGCCATGCACACTCATGTCACCCTCTCTCAGCTGAGAAGAAGGCAAAATGAGAGACGACTCTCCACTTACACCAATGGAGCCCAAAATAAATAGACTATCAATATAAGTAATTAATTAAGTCAGGTAATATCAGGGAGACTGGTTTTCGGTGAGTTCTAAAAATTTGGAGACTGTTAACTGAGGGATTAAAATTTCCTCAGTGCTTTTCCACTAACCTATCAAGGATTACAAAGGGACACATAAGAAAAGGGGGGAATGATAGACCCAACCTTACCTTTTATTAAAATTGGGAGCCATCTTGCAACAAAACCATGAAAAAATCATTTTGGCTTTACTGTAAATTACTGCAAATTCTGAACCTGCTTGGAATGACTGAATGTGCCTTAAACTCACCCGTGCATGGCTCTCTGACCAGATAGCAGCCCTCTCTGAAACTTTGTCACACCTCATAAATATTGGCCTTCTGTGGCCAGACAATGACCCTCTCTGAGGCTCTAATGGTCCTCATAAATTTTGATGTTGGGGCTAGCAAAAAAAAAAAAATGTAAACTCCCATTAGTGTGATGCTTGTCAGAGTTCTGTTATCTGTTACCCCATTTTTGTGTAACTTTCTGGGCTGCAAACCTGGGCTGTAGTAAAGGTGGGGTTGCTCTCTTGCTCCCGCAATCTTTGGAGGGAGAGGCAGCCCAGCCAGTGGAAATAATAAGCTTACTTTAATTTGATTTTAACTGGAGTCAGTGTTCTTTTCTTACATCCTGGTCTAAGAGGTAAACACTCCACAAACATAGAGCTCTGCCGGCCTAAAGACTTCTTGAGAAACTGCCTCTGAGGTTGGGTACTTTAAATATATTTTGTTGTCAGAAGGTTTAGCTTCTTTTTTATTGAGACCATCAAAGCTGGGTCTGCATCTATGTGAATGGAGAGCATGGTTTCTTATTTTCCAATGAACATGAGGCAGCAGTGCTGAATTCTCTCTTGGTAGGTAAACTGTGGCCACTGGGGGCTAAGTGTCTCCCCGTGTGGACTGTGAAGCCATTTGATCATCCTCCATTTTTGTGGTGTTTCTTGGTGCTGCACTGGGAGTTTGGTATTTGCTTCACGAAATACAAGGAGTTCAACTGGGACACAGTGCTGGAGGGAGTTCTTTCACGTGTGGTGGGTCAGGAACTGCAGGAGAATGCACCAACCAGGCTTCTATTTCACACAGCTTTTTCCTTGACCATACCAACCTGATTCTGAACATTGCCTTGAAACCTCTCCATATAATAAGATGCCCTTACATGTAAGGTTCTGCTGGATGCACCATGGCAGCCAAAATGCATTTGGAAGTCAATTGGAAATCCACATGGCCCCACCTCAGATATTTTATCACACACCTGCACACCACTGCTCTGGGCCCACTACTCAGCATTCTCAACTTACTGGCATCTCTGTTCTTCACCATTATCATGAAATCCAGTCAATCAAGGCACTGTCTGGTACACTCATGATCAGCAACAGGAGATCCAAAGGTTCTCCAGTGCCACCTGGTCATGGGAGTTTCAAAAATTTCAGGGTATTTATCTAGCCACTTTTCAAGGATGAAGTTGGAGAAACTGTGGGTTTCAATTCATTCAGGAACCATTTAATGTTGAGGAACCTCATTTCAATGAATGCTCTGGAGAACTCTCAAAGGCAAGGCTTCCCAAAGAGTAGCCAAATAGTCACATGAAGCCCAGCCCATTGAGGTCTACAATGTGAGGTCCATGTGTGTTTTGACTCTCAACTATGCCTGTCAAGTCTTTCATAATAAAATCATGTGATATCCTGGCTGAGGTTCCAAGTGATCAGTCGAAAGCCACCCTTGGCCTAGATTTCAGTTTCCAATGGCGACTCTCATGCGTGGCCTTCTAAAATCGCAACACAATTCATGACAATACTTCTCTGAAGTCAGTTCCAGAACTCAGTCTCTAAGGTGAATCATACCAAAGTTCTAGCCCTGGTGGATCCAGTCATTTCTTCCAACCACTACACAAATGAACACAATTAAAACCAAAACACTCCCACATGGTCCTCACCTTCTTCCATATAGACACTCATTATAACCTCTGGCTGGAGGTTTCCATGAGGGGTGCAGCACAAGACAGTATCCAAAACAAGCTTCCTTATCCCTTATTTGCTTAAAGTCAGCTGGGCCTGGACACCATTCCTGTGAACCAGGAGTGATAAAATAAGCCTGGCCTTAATACTGCTCTGCTTCTCCAATTTGAGGCCTACTGACTGTCAGGTATAGATTCTTAATGTGATTTAAAGTAATGAAAAAACCCAAGTTCATATGGGCTAGCCTCTGCAGGGCTTTGAAGAACTCATTTGACCCAAAGGATCCCTAGTCTCATTTGATGGAGATCAGAAACCTATCAGAGTAAGGCAAGATACTTCATACACAATTACTGATATTTTTGCCATTTTGGTTTTGGAAGCACACATGGGATCTTTCTTTAGTTCCATCAGGTGCTGAGAATCTAAGCCACTGCCTCACACAGGGCCAAGTGGCTGATTCAGACACATGCCTTTCCAAAGCAATTAAGCAAAGATACACAGGTGATGTCCATTCATTTCCATTTGAAAACAGTTTTCTTCAGGCTTCACAAATTGGTGACCTGAGGCAGAGACCTTCCTGACTCTCAGAGCAACAGAAAAATAGGTAAGCAAAAGGCCCAAAGCAGGGTTTCTCTACTGAGACTTTCTTTGTCACACTGATATCTGAGTTTTCTGAGATGCTTGCTATTACCTTCAGCTACCCAGTATATGGCAATGTCACAGAGCTTGGAGGTGGTACATATCTTGGACACAAAACCATGAGCCTACTCTGAAGAGTGGCCAGAATTCAGGAAGAAAACAGGAACTTCGGAAGATAGTAGGTGTTGCCCGTCCCTAAAGCAACCTGCAGTCCACTCATAAATTGGGCAGGATGAATGTTGGAAGCTTTCTACTAGACAGGACACATCCATTAATGCATTATCTTTTATAATGTCTACAACCACGGACACAGTGGGATACACAGGCATACAAACAATCACCTTGTCAAATGACTTACTATAAACAGTCCACTCTAAAGCAAACAAACCGCCTTTCTTACCTATTCTCAGAACATGAGACATAACCACAAAATCACAATCACACCCACAACGACACCTCCTTTATTCAAGTTGGTCTGTGACTAATTGGAATGTACTCTGAATGATGGGCCATACTATGTTTCCTTGAAATGGCCTGTCCTTCTCAGATCTGGTCACCTTGGCCAACACTGTGAAGTTTTCAGGAGCCAGTGGTGAGCCACTACCTGCTTTCTCATGAAATTCCCCTTTTTAGAGCTCTCTTGGCATTTGGCAATCCTCACATCAGTAGGTACCAAGGAAGACTTACTCTGTCCTTGGTTATTCCAAACAACTGAGCCCACTGGGCAAGAAACTGGGACTGACTCTGGGTGCCTGGCTTCCTTGATCCCAAGTTCAGAGAGATCCGTCATCAAGGAAGAGAGGTAGGTCACCTCATTCAGGAACTGAATGAGGTTACTGCCGTGGCAACCACTTTGTCCTAACAATTGCTTTCAAGGGTCCCATGAGATGGAGGCTGCCCCTACTTCCTGTGACACTTTCACAAGTTAGATTGGTATATCAACCATTGGCACCTGGGAACAGCTCTCCACACAGGCCTGGTTTGGTCCATCTTCTCGACATTAAGAAAAGAGAAGCTGTTTCAGACACAACCCTTCATCCTGACCAGGTTGTTTGCCATGGAGGATGAATTTTGCTCTCTTAGGTCCTCCATAGCTGCTTACAACTTCTCCAGGAATCATTTCTGCATGGACCTTTGAGTTTCTCAGCATGTGGAAGATCCCCTATATTCCTGTATTGTAAGAACAACTCTATCCCTGCTCTTCTGTAAAGTTAAATTGACTGAACAGTGTATGGTTAGGTTAACTAACAGGTTCGATTTGGATTAGGAATCTTTTTGCGGGATGAATAATGGTATTGGGAAACTGTGATATTTACAAGAATATATAGGTGAATTATAAGTATGAAAACAGAAATCTAGCTAAGATTTGAAGCCCAAAAGGGCATTGGGCCCTTGACTGGGATACGTAGCTTTGAATTATGTTCTGCACTGATGTGTCAGGTAAATCAATATACAATGGCTTAGGTCCTTGTACCATGGATGATTAAATGTAGAAGAGAACTTCCAGTCAAAAGGGATAGTTGGTAGGATTCGGAAGATTCTCGGTAGGTTTAGAAAGAAGAGTGAGTATAGGATTTGGACCAAATGTTGTTTAGCAATAGGGTTTCTGGTAGACAGTGAATGTTAATGTCAGCACAAGTGAAGAGACAGTCACAATGATGAACTGGGGAAAATAGTTAGGAAAGCTGATATCAATAGAGACATTACAAAATCAGGCAAAGTATAAAGTGAGTGATAGGATTAGATATTTTCAACAGGGTTGAGTTTGAATATATAATCTTAGAAAGAAACAAATGTGTAGTGACCAATAGGATTGACATTTGACAGCATTAGGCAACCTGGACATGGATGTTTAGTAATCCATGCTCACTTTTCATTTAGTCTTTGCTACAATCTTAAGTGTGACCTTTGCTTTTTTTGTCCAGAATATTACTGTGATAAAACGTATATGTAGATCAGGTGACATGACTATTTTTCCACCATTTCTGGCAGCAACATATTGAAGACGTATAAATTAGTAATGGGGGTAAAAAGAGGTGTACCCTTTGTCTGTGCATATAGAGATAATGCATGAATAGACCATACTTTGAATAAATAATATATCTGGTTCCGACTTTAAATAATGGATTGAAATTATATGTGAAAAAATACAAGAAATCTTATATTGACATACAAACATTCATTCCAACCAGTTATATATCTAATGGCCACATTAAGGTTATAGTTTATCATGAAGGGTGTGTGAGTTTTGCTTCAAAAGTGATTATGGAAATCTAAAATAATGTGTTTGGAAAGAAGTCTCATGAAAAGACCAGTCAAGAAACCTGGAGGAATACATGTTTTATGAAGCAGGAAGTGATTGTGAAACAAATGCGCATAAATTTGTGAACTTGTGGATGAAATATATATATTCTATGATTTGTAAAAATTGAAGAAATAGTAATGTACCAGTGTTGAATGAAAATAAACGTCAGAATACACATCATGTCCCATACGAATCTACTTGATTGATGTTAATCTGGGTCAGTTACTGTACAAATATTAGGATTTGTAAGCACCATTTACTGAAGTTAGTTTTCAGAACTATGAAACAAATGTGTATTTCAGGAGGATGAATATTTCTGAGAATAATTTTGTGAAAAGTTTATTATAAATCCACATTTTTGAACATGAATGAATTTAGGGAGTGTATTTAAGATACATACATTTCATATTTTAAAAATCAGGACAGTATATATATATATATATATATATTCATAATTATATATATGTGTATATACATATATATGTGTGTATATATATATATATATATATATATATATATATATATATATATATATATATATGTACACACACACACAAAACACATACACAGACATTAAAATGTAGGAATATATACGCCAATCTAAGTTCATCATAAAATATATAGCATCCACAGATGCAAAAATATTTATTTTACTGAACAAGGATTTATGTATAATGTTGTTCTACTAGGAAGCTCACCCATAGTTTGAATTTTCAGTTCCAACAGCGTTTAGAGTAGTGATCTCTTCTCACAACTTGTATCTGCCAAGTCAGTCACCTCACAAAAATGAACGTGTGATACCAGGTAGGATTCTATAAAGCATATAAAAATACATGTGCTGAATAGGCTACAGAGAAAGGCAGACAGTCATTTACATATTTGTTAACTTTAACAACACATGGAGAACTATTTCAATTAAAAATTGACTAGATTTATAACACCTACCATTTATCATGAAAAAGGCAAGTCCAACTATACCCCACGCCTCCTCTGAACTGCTTGTATTTCTATTCTGTTTGGGTTGTTTTTCTCCATCATTTGGATTAGTAGACAGAGTATAGTAGGGTATGGGTTATTGTCAGGATTCAGTATTTTCAATGGTATATAGGAAAATGAATCCAATGTGTATAAAAATATATGCTACACAATTATCTTCCCACTCTTATCCAGAACAATGCCTTTACATTACCTTCACCTCAAGTAAGACACAATTAGGGTAGAAGAGTTTGAAAATCCGTGAATGCATATCTGGGGTGGAAACAGTACTAAGAAACAAATACGTATTTCAGGTGGATGAATATTTCTGAGAATAATCTTGTGAAAAGTTGATTATGAATCCACAACATAAATATGAATGAATTTAGGAAGTGTGTAATAAGACACATATTTCATATTTTGAATACTCCTGAGAGTGTATCTATATATATATTTATATACACACACAGAGACAGATATTAAAAATTGCAATATATATGCCAAACGAAATTCACCATGAAATGTATATCATCCACAGATCCAAATATATTCATTTTACTGAACATGGATTTATGTATAATGTTGTTCAACTAGGAAGCTCACTCACATTTGAATTACCAGTTCAAGCAGCGTTTAGGAGGAGTGATCTCTTCTTCAAATTTGTATCTGCCAAGTCAGCAACCTCACAAGAATGTACGTGTGGTACCAGGTAGGATTCTATATGTGCATATAAAAATGCGTGTGCTGAATAGGCTACAGAGAAAGGGGGACAGGAATTCACTTATTTGTTAACTTTAAAAACGCATCGAGAACTATTTCAACAAATAATTGACTAGATTTATAACTGCTACACTATACCATGCAAAAGGCAACTCCAACTATAAAACATACCTCATCTAAACTGCTTGTATTTCTATTATGTTTGTGTTATTTTTCTCCATCATATTAGGATTAGTAGTCAGAGTCTAATAGGGTATATGTTAGTTTCAGGGATTCAGCATTTCTAGTGGAAAATAGGAAATTGAATCCAATGTGTATGCAAATATGTGCTACACAAAAATCTTCCCACTTTCATCCAGAACAATGCCTTGACATTACATTCTCCTCAAGTAAGACACAATTAGAGGATAAGAGTTAGAAAATCTGTGAATATATATCTGGAATGGAAAATACTCTGGAGTTTACAACTTTGGAGGTGGTAGAGAAGATTCTAAATGTAAGGGACAGGGTAAACATTCCACAAACATGTAGCTCTGCTGGCCTAAATACTTTTGAGAAAGTGCCTCTAAGAGTGGGCACTTGAAGTATTTGATGTTCTGAGGAGATTTAGTTCCTTTGTAGAGAAACCATGAAAGCTGGGTCTGCATCTATGTTACTTGGGAGGACATGGTTTCTTATTATCCAATGAACATGAGTCAGCAGTGCTGAATTCTCTCTTTGTAGGTAAACTATGGACACTGGGGTCTAAGTGTCTTTCAGTGTGGACTGTGAAGCCAATTGGTCATCCTCCACTTTTCGTGGTGTTTCTCGCTGCTGCACTGGGAGTTTGGTATTTGCTTCAAAAAATACAAGGAGTTAAAATGGGACAGAGTGGTGGAGGGAGTTCTTTACGGTGTGGTGAGTCAGGGTCTTCAGGAGAATGCACCAACCAAGGTTCTATCCCATGTAGATTGCCCCCTTGAGAATAGCAACATGATTCTGAACATTGCAGTGAATCCTCTCCATATAACAAGATGCCTTTACATATATGGGTCTGCTGGCTGCACCATGTCAGTCACAAGCCATTTGGAAGCCAATGGCTGATCCACATGGCCGCAACACAGATGTTTTATCACACAATTGCATACCACTGCTCTAGGCCCACTACTCACCAGGCTCCAACTTACTGGCATATCTGTTCTACACCATTTTCATGAAACAAAGTCAATCAAGGCAGTGTCTGGTATACTCAGGATCAGAAACAGGACATCCAAAGTATTTCCAGTTCCAGCTGATCATGAAAATATCAAAAATTTCATGGTAATTTTCTAGCCATTTTTCACGGATGAAGTTTGAGGCTCTGAGGGATTCAATTAATTCAGGAACCATTAAATGGTGAAGAAGTTAATTTCAATGAAAGCTCTGGAGCACTCTCACAGGCAAGGTTTCCCTAAGGGTGGCCAAAATGTCACATGAAGCCAGGCCCATTGAGATCTACAATATGAGGTCCATGTGTGTTTTAAACTCAAATATGGCTGCCAAGTCTTTAAGAAAAATTGTATGTTATATCCGGGCTGAAATTCCCAATGTTCTGTGGAAATCCAACCTGGGCCTAGATCTCAGGTTCCAAGGGCGACTCTCATGTGTGGCCTCCTAAAATCCCAACACAATTCATGGCAACACTTCTCTGAGGTCAGTTAAAGAACTCAGTCTCTAAGGGGAATCACACCAGAGTTCAAGCCCAGTGGAACAGTCATCTCTTCCAACCGCCACACAAATGACCACAATTAAAACCAAAACACTCCCACATGGTCCTCATCTTTTTCCATATAGACACTTCTTATAACGTCTGGCTGGAGTTTTCAATGAGGTCCACAGCCCAAGTCAGTGTCCAAATTATGGTCCTGTTCCCCTCATTTGTCTAACATCAAGGTGGCCTGGACACACTTCCTGTAAACCAGGAATGATCAAATAGGCCTGCCATTAATACTGCTTGGCTTTTTCAATTTGAGGCCTTCTGACTCTGTGGTTTAGATTCTTTATGTGAATTTGAGTCATGAGAAAATCCAAGCCCCTCTGCAGAGATTTGAAGAACTCATTTGGCCGAAAGGATTCCTATTCTCACTTGATGGAAGTCAGGATCCTAACAGAGGAAGGTAAAAGAATTCATTCACAATGAGTGAATATTTGCCATTTTGGTTTTGGATGCACACATTTGATCTTTCTTTTGATCCATCAGGTGCTGAGAATCTAAGCCACAGCCTCACACAGGGCCAAGAGGATGATTCAGACACATCTTTTTCCAAAGCAATTAAGCAAAGAGACACAGGTGATGCCCTTCATTTCCATTTGAAAAATGTTTTCCTCAGGCTTCCCAAAGGGGTGCCCAGAGGCAAAGACATCCTGAGATTCAAGGCAACAGAACAATAGGTTAGCAAAAGGCCCAAAGCAGGGTTTCTCCACTGAGACTTTCCTGGTCACACTGATATCTGAGTTTTCTGAGATGCTGGCCATTCCCTTCAGATATCCAGTACATGGCCATGTGACAGAGATTGGAGGTGGTACATATCTTGGACACAAACCCAAGAGCCTATTCTGAAGAGTTGTCAGAATTCAGAAAGAAAATTGGGACTTAATAAGGTAGTAGGTGTTGCCTATCGATATGGAAACCACACTCCATTCATTAATTGGGCAGGATGAATGATGGGAAGCTTTCTACTAGAGGGGACACATGCATTGATGCATTCTCTTTTCTAATGTATACAACCACGGACACAGTGGGATACACAGACATAGAAACACTCACCTTGTAAAACGACTTACTAGAAACAGTTCACTGCAAACCAAAGAAACCTCCTTTCCTACCTATTCTCAGAACAGAGACAAAA
This sequence comes from Callospermophilus lateralis, assembly GCF_048772815.1. Lineage (NCBI taxonomy): Eukaryota > Metazoa > Chordata > Mammalia > Rodentia > Sciuridae > Callospermophilus > Callospermophilus lateralis. The sequence continues at coordinate 939,283 of NW_027514431.1, forward strand.
CCACACACCCACACTCAAAAAGACACCTCCTTCCCCCAAGTAGGGCTGTGATTATCCGGAGTGTCCTCTGACAGGTTTGCCATACTATGTTCCCCGGTAATGGTCTGTCCTGTCTCAGATCTGGTCTCCTTGTACAACTCTGTAAAGCAGTCAGGAGCCAGCGGTGAGCCACTACCTGCTTAGTCAGGAAAGGCCCGTGTTCATATCTTTCCTGGCATTTGGCCATCCTCACATCAGTCAGTACCAAGAAGACTGACTCTGTCCTTGGTGATTCCAAACAAATGAGACCACTTGGACTGGGACTGGGACTGGCTCTGGTGCTTGGTTTCCTTGGTCCCAAGTTCAGAAAGTTCCATCAACAAGGAAGTGAGGTAGGTCACTTCCTTTAAGAACTGAATGAGGTCACTGCCTTGGCAACCACTTTGTCCTAACAGTTGCTTCCAAGGGTCCCATGAGATGGAGGCTGCCCCTACTTCCTTTGGCACTTTCACAACTTAGAATGGTATATCAACCTTAGGCACCCGAGAACAGCTCTCCACACAAGCCTGGTTTGGTCCATCTTCTCTACAGTAAGAAGATAGAGGCTGATTCAGACAAAACCCTTCATCCTGACCAGGTTGTTTGCCATGGAAAATGACTTTTTGTCTCTCAGGTCCTTCATTGCTGCCTACATCTTCTCCAGGGATCATTTCTGCATGGACCTTTGAGGTTCTTAACAGGTAGAGCATCCCCTACATTCCTGTATTGTAAGAACAATCTGTCTCTGCTCTTCTGTAAAGTTAGATTGAGTGAACAGTGTATGGTTAGGGTTAATTTCATGTTCGATTTGGGTTAGGAATCATTCTGCTGGATTAATAATGGTATTGGGAACCTGTGATATTTATAAGAATATCGAGGTTAAACATATGTATGAAAACAGAAATTAAAGTAAGATTTGAATCCCAGAAGGGCATTGGGCAATTGATTGGGATATTTAGCTTTGAATTACTATCTGCACACATGTCTCAAATAAATCGATATACAATGGCAGAGGAACTTGAACCTTGGATGATTGAATGCTGAAGAGAACATCCAGTCAAAAGGGATTGTCGGTAGGATTAAGAAGATAGTCGCAGTTATTAATATGGTATTATGTAAAAATGTGGATGTGTAACCGATGTGATTCTGCAACTTGTATTTGGGGTAAAAATGGGAGCTGATAACCCATTTGAATCAAATGTATGGAAGATGATATGCCATGAGCTTTGTAATGTTTTGAACAACCAATAAAAAAAATTAAAAAAAAAAAAGAAGATAGTCGTTATGTTTAGCAAGTAGAGTTAGTATAGGATATGTAACAAAAGTTCTTTAGCAATTTTTTTTGGGCAGTGAGTGAATATAAATGTCAGCACATATGAAGAAATCAGACACAATGATGAAATGGGGAAAATTTGTAGAAAAGCAGATATCAATAGAGACATTAGGAAATCAGGCAAAGTATAAAGTGAGTGATAGAATAAGACATTTTCAACAAGGTTGAGATTGAATATCTAATCTTAGGAAGAAACAAATATGTAGGTCACCAATAGGATTGACATTTGAGATCATTAGGCAACATGGACATGGATATTGTTAGTAATCAATGTTCACTTTACATTTAGGCTTTGGTACAATCCTAAGTGGGACCTTTGCATTTTGTTTCCAGAATATTACTGTGATAAAATGTATATGTAGATCAGATGACATGATTTTTTCTTCCACCATTTCTAGGAGCAGTATTTTGAAAACGTATAAATTAGCATTGGGGGTAAAAAGAGGTGTACCCTGTTTTTATGAATATACAGATAATGCATGAATAGACCTTAATTTCAATAAATAATACAACTTGTTCCACTTTAAATAATGGATTGAATTGATATCTGAAAATATATAAGAAATCTTATATTGATATGCAATCATTCATGGCAACCAGTTATACACCTAATGTCAATATTAGGGTACGATTTATCATGAAGTTTGTGTGAGTTTTGCTTCAAATGTGATTATGGAAATCGAAAATAATGTGTTTGGAAAGAAGTCTCATGAAAATGCCAGTCAAGGAACACCGAGGAATTCATGAGTTCTGAAGCAGGAAGTGATTGAAATTGAAAAAAATGACGATAAATTTCATTACTTGTGGATGAAATATTATAATATGATGTGAATAAACTGAAGAAATAGTAATGTACCAGTGCTGAATAAAAATGAACATCAAAATACACATCATGTCCCACAGGAATCTTCTCGCATTGATGTTAAACTGTGTCAGTTACTGTAGAAATATTAGGATTTCTTTGCACCATTCACCAAAGTTAGTTTTCTTTTTTTTAATTTTTATTTATGCTTGTTCAAAACATTACATAGTTCTTGATATATCATATTCCACACTGTGATTCAAGTGGGTTATGAACTCCCATTTTTACCCCATAAACAGATTGCAGAATCACATCAGTTACACATCCATTGATTTACATATTGCCATACTAGTGTCTGTCGTATTCTGCTGCCTTTCCTAACCTCTACTATCCCCCTCCCCTTACCTCCCCTCTCCTCTTCTCTCTCTACCTCTTTACTGTAATTCATTTCTCCCCCTTGTATAATTTTTTCCTTTCCCTCACCTCCTCTTGTATGTAATTTTGTATAACCCTGAGGGTCTCCTTTTATTTCCATGCAATTTCCCTTCTCTCTCCCTTTCCCTTCCTCCTCTCATCCCTGTTTAATGTTAATTTTCTTCTCATTCTATTCGTCCCTACTCTGTTCTTAGTTAATCTCTTTATATCAAAAAGACATTTGGCATTTGGTTTTAGGGATTGGCTAGCTTCACTTAGCATAATCTGCTCTAATGCCATCCATTTCTCTGTAAAAATTTTGTCATTTTTTAATGAAGAGTAATACTCCATTGTGTATAAATGCCTCATTTTTTATCCATTCATCTATGGAAGTGCATCTAGGTTGGTTCCACAGTCTTGCTATTGTAAATTGTGCTGCTATGAACATCAATGTAGCAGTGTCCCTGTAGCATTTTTTTTAGGTCTTTAGGGAATAGACTGAGAAGGGGAATACCTGGGTCAAATGGTGGTTCCATTCTCACCTCTACAAGAAATCTCCATACTGCTTTCCAATTTGGCTGCCCCAATTTGCAGTCCCACCAGCAATGTACAAGTGTACCCTTTTCTCCACATCCTCGCCAGCACTTGTTGTTGTTTGAGTTCATAATAAATATCTGGAATGGAAAATGCTCAGGAGTTCACAACCTTGAAGGTGGTAGAGGAGTTTCCAAAAGTAAGGGACAGGGTAAATACCACAAACATGGAGCTGTGTCGGCCTTAAGACTTCTTGAGAAAATGCCTCTGAGGTTGGGCACTTGAAATATATGTTGTTGTCAGGAGCTTTAGCTTCCTTTGTAGTGAGACCATCAAAGCTGAGTCTGCATCTATGTGACCTGAAGAACATGGTTTTTTATTTTCCTATAAACACGAGGCAGCAGTGCTGAATTCTCTCTTTGTAGGCAAACTGGGGCTACTGGGGTCTATGTGTCTCCCCGTGTGGACTGTGAAGCCATTTGATCATCCTTCACATTTCGTCATGTTATTTGATGCTGCAATGAAAGTTTGGTATTTACTTTACGAAATAAAGGAGTTTAACTGCGATACAGTGCTGCAGGGAGTTCTGTCACATGTTGTGGTCAGGATCGGCAGGAGAATGTACCAAGCAGGCTTCTATCACACATAGTTGCCCCCTTGACCATAGCAATATGATTCTGAACATTGCCCTGAAACCTCTCCATTCAACAAGATGCCTTTACATCCAAAGTTCTGCTAGCTGCACATGTCAGTCACAAACCATTTCTAAGCCAATGGCAGATCCACGTGGCCGCACCACAGATGTTTTTTCACACACCTACACTCTACTGCTCTTGGCCCACTACTCAGCAGGCTCCAACTTACTGGCATCTCTTTTCTACACCATTATCATGAAACTCAGTCAAACCAGACACTGTCTTGTATACTCATGATAAGCACCAGGACATCAAATGGATTTCCAGTGCCAGCTGGTCATGGAAATTTCAAAAATTTCATGGTATTTTCTAGCCAATTTTCAAGGATGAAGTTGGAGGTACTGTGGGTTTCAATTCATTCAGGAACCATTAAATGTTGAGGAATCTCATTTCAATGGAAGCTCTAGAGAACTCTCACAGGCAAGTCCTCCGAAAGAGTGGCCCAATGTCACATAAAGCCAGCCACATTGAGGTCTACAATGTGAGGTCCATGTGTGTTTTGACTCTCAACTATTGCTTCCAAGTTTTTCAGAATATAATCAAGTGATATCCTCGCTGAGATTCCCAGTGCTCTGTGGAAAGCCACCCTGGGCCTAGATCTCAGTTTCCAAGGGTGACTCTCATGTGTGGCCTCCGAAAATCCCAACACAATTCATGGCAATACTTCTCTAAGGTCAGTTCCAGAACTCAGTCTCCAAGGGGAATCCCACAAGAGTTGAAACCCAGGTGGACACAGTCATCTTTTCCAACTGCCACACAAATGACCACAATTGAAACCAAAACACTCCCACATGGCCCTCATGTTATTCCATATAGACACTCATCATAACCTCTCGCTGGAGGTTTCCATGAGGGGCGCAGACCAAGACACCGTCCAAAATAAGCTCCCTTGCCCCTAATTTGCCGAAAGTCAGGGTGGCCTACACACCCTTCCTGTGAACCAGAACTGATCAAATAGGGATGTAGTTAATACTGTTCTGCTTTTCCAATTTGAGGCCTACTGACTGTCAGGTATAGATTCTTTATGTGATTTGGAGTCATCAGCAAACCCAAGCACTTCTGCAGGGGTTCAAAGAACTCATTTGAACTAAAGGATCCTGATTCTTACTTGATGAAGGTCAGGAATATAATAGAGGAAGGCAAGAGACTCATTTGCCATTTCTGTTTTGAGTGCACACATGGAATCTATCTTTAGATGCATCAGGTGCTGAGAATCTAAGCCACAACCTCACACAGAACCAAGAGGCTGATTCAGACACATCCTTTTACAAAGCAATTAAGCAAAGAGCAACAGGTGATGCCCATTCATTTTCATTTGAAAACTGTTTTCTTCAGGCTTCACAAAGGGGTGGCCAGAGGCAAAGACCTTCCTGACATTTAGGGCAACAGAAAAACAGGTAAGCAAAAGACCCAAAGCAGGGTTTCTCCACTGAGACTTTCCTGGTCACACTGATATCTGAGTTTTCTGAGATGCTCCCCATTCACTTTAGCTATCAAGTACATGGTCATGTCACAGAGCTTGGAGGTTGTATATATCTTGGACACAAAACCATGAGCCTATTCTGGAGAGTGGCCAGAATTCAGGAAGAAAACAGGATCTTAGGAAGATAGTAGGTTTTGCCCATCCAGAAGGCAAGCCGCGGTCCATTCATCAATTGGGCAGGATGAATGCCAGGAAGCTTTCTACTAGACAGGACACATCCATTAATTCATTCTCTTTTCTAATGTCTACAACCACAGACACAGTGGGATACACAGACATAGAAACACTCACATGTCAAACGACTTACTAGAAACAGTGCAATCCAAACCAAACAAACCGCATTTTCTACCTATTCTCAGAACATGTGACAAAACCACAAAACCACAACCACTCCCACAAAGGCACCTCCTTCCCCCAAGTAGGTCTGTGAGTATCCAGAGTGTCCTCTGACTGGTGGGCCATACAATGTTCTCCCGAAATGTCCTGTCCTGACTCAGATCTGGTCTCCTTGGCCAACTCTGTGAAGTTGTCAGGAGCCAGCGGTGAGCCACTACCTGCTTTCTCAGAAAAGGTCCCTCTTCAGAGCTCTCCTGGCCTTTGGCTATCCTCACATAGGTAGGTACCAAGAAAGACTGACCCTGTCCTTGGTAAAACCGAACAAGTGAGCCCACTGGGACTGGGACTGGGACTGGCTCTGGGTGCCTGTCTTCATGGATCCCAAGTTCAGAGAATTCCTTCACCAAGGAAGTCACATAGGTCACTTCCTTCAGGAACTGAATCAGGTTACTGCCTTGGCAACCAATTTGTCTTAACAGTTGCTTCCAAGAGTCCAATGAGTTGGAGGCTGCCCCTACTTCCAGTGAAACTTTCACAATTTTGCATGGTATATCAACCATAGGCACCCAAAAAAAGCTCTCCAGATAGGCGTGGTTTGGTCCATCTTCTATACATTAAGAAAAGAAATGTTGATTCAGACACATCCCTTCATGCTAACCAGGTTGTTTGTCATGGAAGATGAATTTTGCTCTCTGACGTCATTCATAGCTGCCTACATTTAATCCTGGGATCATTTCTTTAATGACCTTGGAGGTTCTCAGCAAGTGGAAGATCCCCTAATTTCTGTATTGAAAGACCAACTCTGTCCCTGCTCTTCAGTAAAGTTAGATTGAGAGAACAGTGTATGGTCAGGGTTAATAACATGTTCCATTTGGGTTAGGAATCATTCTGCGGGATGAATTATGGTATTGGGAACGTGCGATATTTATAAGAATATAAGTGAATTATAAGTATGAAAACAGACATCTAGGTAATATTTGAAGCCCAGAATTGCATTGGACCCTTAGCTGGGATTCTTAGCTTTGAATTATATTCTGCACAGATGTCTCAGATAAATCGATATACAATGGCATAATTACTTGTACCTTGGTTTATTGAATGTTGAAGAGAACATCCAGTCAAAAAGGGATAATTTGTAGGATTAGTAAGATAGTTGGTAGGTTTTGAAAGAAGAGTGAGTATAGGATTTGGATAAAAAGATCATTAGCTGTAGGGTTTCGGATAGAGTGAATGTAATTGTCAGCACATGTGGAGAGTCTGTCAAAAGGATGAACTGGGGAAAAAAGTAGGAATGCAGATATCAATTGACATTAGGATATCAGGCAAAGTATAAAGTGAGTGATAGAATTATACATTTTCAACAGGCTTGAGTTTGAATATATAATCTTAGGAAGAAACAAACATGTAGTCACCAATAGGATGAACTTTTGAGAGCATTAGGCAACATGGACATGGATGTTTTCCGTAATCCATGCTCACTTTTCATTTAGGCTTTGGTACAAACATAAGTTTGACCTCTTCTTTCTGTGTGCAGAATACTACTGTGGTAAAATGTATATGTAGATCAGGTGACATGAGTATTTCTTCCACCATTTCTGGGAGCAATATTTTGAAGACATATAAATTATTTTTGGAGGTAAAAATGGTGTACACTGTGTCTATAATTATAGAAATAATGCATGAATAGACCATACTGTAAATAAATATTATAACTGGTTCTAACTTTAAATAATGGATTGAATTGATATCTGAAAATATACAGAAAATCTTACATTGATATACAATCCTTCATTCCAACCAGTAATATATCTAATGGTTATATCAGCATTATGGTTTTTCATGAAGAATGTGTGAGTTTTGCTTCAAAAGTGATTATGGAAATCGGAAATAATGTGTTTGGAAAGAAGTCTCATGAAAAGACCAGTCAAGAAACCTGGAGGAATACATGTGTTTTGAAGCAGAAAGTGATTGAAAGTGAAACAAATGCCTATATATTTGTGAACTTGTGGATCAAATATATATCCTATGATGTGCATAAACTGAAGAAATAGTAATGTACCACTGTTACATAAAAATGAACGTCAAAATACACATCATGTCCTCTCCCACAGGAATCTACTTGCATTGATGTTAAACTGGGTCAGTTATTGTAGAAATATTAGGATAATGCCGCAGTCTTGCTGGGCACAATCAGGAGCCACTTGCCAAAAGAAACGAACTTTATTTTTAGAACCACACACGCCAAACAAAACAGCCTCTCAGGAAAAACCTTCAGAGCCCCAACTGCCACCACTGGCTTCCCAAAACCTCTCCCTCCCACATGAGCCTCTCTCCGCCTCCCACAATCCTCCTGCTCTTGAGGCCGATTGGCTGGGTCATGTGGGCAAAGTCAAAAAAAGTCCCCCAATGAGCAGTTTTGTGGTCTGAAAGGGCAGGGAAACAGCCCATTGAGCATCACCGCAGAGGAGCCAATCAGCTAGTTGTTGCTGGGGCCGCTGTGAGCCAATCATCAGCCGGCAGCTGGAAGTTTGCTGGCAGCAGGAATTTTGCTGGGGCCCCTTCGGCTGTGGCTCTCAACATCTTCCCCTCTCTGTTTAAACAACACGCATGTGGCTTAGGGACCGTGCCTGCCTTAGGTTGTCCAATAGTACATATGGTCTTTACCCGTTAAGTTGGTACCATTGCAATTGGATCTTACCCGTCACTGACTACCCGTCCAGTATAGAGCCACACCTGTGGAGAGGTCTTTGTACCAGCGGGGGTGGGTGAGGTTCTTTGCCTCACCTCTGTTGGCCCCCCCAAATTTTAGCTGGACGATCATGACACGCAGAAGGGAGGAAGATACACCAAGCCAATTGACGGCTCCTTTTGGAAAAATTGTACCACCGATGACATCATCAGCAAATATACCCCAACACTACGACAAGTCGCTGCACCAACAGATAGTTCACAATGCATTTAGGTGAGTTCACATGTGTCCAGGCAAGTTCTGCAAGCAGTACAGGGATGGCTATTGCAGAAGCTGTAGATTGGAATTATCTTTGATTTCACCTGCACTGGGATGAAGATAGGAACTCTGGCAATAATGTCTAAAGAAAAAAATTATGTAACATTCCAGAAGGCACTAAAACCAAAAAAAAAAAAAAAAAAAACATATGTAACATTCCAGAAGGCACATCAAAAACCAAAATGGCCCAAAAAGCATTCATTGAGGATGAAGTCTCTCACCTTCCTCTGTAAGGTTCCTGACCTCCATAAAATGAGAATAGGGATTTATTGGGTCAAATGAGTTCTTAAAAACCCTGCAGAGGGTAGCCAATGGGTTATTGGGTTTTTTCATTACTCCAATTCACATCAAGAATCTATACTCCACAGACAGTAGGCCTCAAATTAGAGAAGCAGAGCAGTACTAAAGTCAGGGTTATTTGATCACTCCTGATTCACAGAATGGGTCTCCAGGCCACCTTGACTTTAGGCAAATGAGAGAAAAGGGAGATTATTTTGGACACTGTCTTGGGCTGTGCCCCTCAAGGAAACGTCAAGCCAGAGGTTATGATGAGCGTCTATATGGAAGAAGATGAGGGCCATTTGGGAGTTTTTTGGTTTTCCTTGTGGTCATTTATGTGGCAGTCGGAAGAGATGACTGGGTCCACCAGGGCTTGAACTCTGGTGTGATTCCCCTTAGAGACTGAGTTCTGGAACTTACCTCAGAGAAGTATTGCCATGATTTGTGTTGGGATTTTAGGCGGCCACCCATGAGAGTCGCCCGTTGAAACTGAGATCTAGGCCCGGGGTGGCTTTCCACAGAGCACTGGGAATCTGAGACAGAATATCATATGATATTATTTTGAAATACTTGCCAGACATAGTTGAGAGTCAAAACACACATGGACCTCACATTGTAGACCTCAATTGGCCTGGCTTCATGTGACTATTTGGCCACTCTTTGGAAAGCCTTGCCTGTGAGAGTTCTCCAGAACATTCCTTGAAATGAGCTTCCTCAACATTGAATAATTCCTGAAAGAATTGAAACAAATAATGCCTCCAACTTCATCCTTGTAAAATGGCTAGATAAATACCATGAAATTTTTGAAATTCGCATGATGAGGTGGCACTGGAGAACCTTTGATGTTCTGTTGCTCATCATTAGTGTACCAGACAGTGCCTTGATTGATTGGGTATAATGAAAGTGGTGTAGAACAGAGATGCCGGTTAGATGGAGACTGCGGAGTATTTGGCCCAGAACTGTGGTGTGCAGGTGTGTGATAAAATATTTATGGTGGTGCCATGTGGATCTGCCATTGATTTCCAAATGGCTTTTAGCTGACATGGTGCACCCAGCAGACCCTTATATGCAAAGGCATCTTGTTATATGGAGAGGTTTCAGGGCAATGTTCAGAATCAGGTTGCTATGGTCAAGGGGGCAAGCTATGTGGGATAGAAGCCGGATTGGTGCGTTCTCCTGGAGACTCTGACCCACCACATGTCACAGAACTCCCTCCAACACTATGTCCCAGTTGAACTCCTTGTATTTCTTGAAGCAAATACCAAACTCCCAGTTCAGCACCAAGAAACACCATGAAAATTGAAGGATGACTAAATGGCTTCATCGTCCACACAGTTAGACACTTTGGCCCAGTGGCCTCTGTTTACCTACAAAGAGAAAAATCAGCACTGCTGCCTCAGGTTCATTGGAAAATAAGAAACCATGTTCTCCAGGTCACATAGATTCAGACCCAGCTTTGATGGTTTCACTACAAATGAAGACAAAGCTACTGACAACAACATATATTTCAAGTGCCACACCTCAGAGGCAGTTTCTCCAGAAGTCTTTTTTCCAGGAGACCTCCATGGTTGTGGAGTGTTTACCCAGTTCCTTACTTCTGGAAACTCCTCTACCTGCTCCCAGGTTGAGAACTCCTGAGAATTTTCCATTCCAGATATGTATTCACAGATTTTCTTACTCTTCTCCTCTAATTGTGTCTCACTTGGGGCAAAGGTAATGTCAAGGCATTGTTCTAGGTGAGAGTGGGAAGATTATTGCGTAGCACATATTTGCATACACATTGGATACATTATCCTATTTTCCATTTGAAATACTGAATTCCCGACACTAACCCATACCCTACTAGACTCTGACTACTTATCCTAAAATGATGGAGAAAAAGAAACCTAACAGAATAGAAATACAGGCCTTTTGTAGGAGGCATGGTGTATACCTGGATTTTCCTTCTCCTTTATCAAGGATATGTGTTATGAATCTAGTCAACTTTTCATTGTAAAATTTCTCCATGAGTTTTCAAAGTTAACACATATGTAAATTCCTGTCTCCTTTTCTCTGTAGCCTCTTTAGAACATGTATATTTTTATGCATATATAGACTCCTACCTGGTAACACACGTACATTCTTGTGAGCTCACTGACTTTGGAATATACAAATTATGAGAATAGATAACTTCCCCTAAATACTGATGGAACTGAAAATTCAACCTATGGGTGAGCTTCCTAGTGAACAACATCATACATAAATCCATGTTCAGTAAAATGAATATTTTTAGATATGTGGATGATATATATTTCATGATAAATTTTGATTGGCATATATATTGCTACATTTTATTGTTGTGTGTGTGTATATGTATATATATGTATATATATATATATATATGTATATATATATATATATATATATATATATATATATATATATATATATATATTTTCAAGATTTTCCAAAATATGAAATAAATGTGTCTTATTATACACTCCCTAAATTCATTCAAGTTCATGTATGTGGCTTTAAAATCAACATTTTACATGATTATCATCAGTCTGGCTGGGCACAATTCAGGAGCCAACTGTCAAAAGAAACGAACTTTATTTTTAGAACCACACAAACCAAACAAAACAGCTTCTCAGGAAAAACCCTCAGAGCCCAACTGCCACCACAGTCTTCCCACAAGCCTCTCCCTCAACCACAAGCCTCCTCCTTTTGAGGCCGATTGGCTGGGTCACATGGGCGGAGCCAAAAAAGTCCACCAATGAGCAGCTCCGTTGTCTGAAAGGGGAAGGAAACATCCCATTGAGCATCACCACAGAGGAGCCAATCAGCTAGATGTTGCTGGGGCCTCTGTGAGCCAATCATCCACTGGCAGTCTGAATGGGCGGGGAAACAGCTCAATGAGCATCTGCAGTGAGCATCACCACAGAGGAGCCAATGAGCTAGATGTTGCTGGGGCCGCTGTGAGCCAATCATCAGCCGGCAGCTGGAAGTTTGCTGGCAGTTGGAGGTTTCCTGGGGCCCCTTTGGCTGTGGCTCTCAACATCTCCCCCTCTCTGTTTAAACAACAAGCATGTGGCTTAGGGACCATGCCTGCCTTTGGTTGTTCAAAACTACATATGGTCCTTACTGGAGAACCTTGGCTGTGGCTATCAACAGGATTTGTATGTACCATTCACTGAAGTTAGTTTTCAGTACTAGGAAACAAATATGTATTTCAGGTGGATAAATATTTCTGCGAAAAATCTTGTGAAAAGTTGATTTTAAATCCACATACTTGAACATAAATGAATTTAGGGAGTGTAAATAAGATACATATATTTCATATTTTGAAAAATCTGGAGAGTGTGTGGGTGTGTGTGTGTATACACACACACACACACACACACAGATATTAAAATGTAGCAACATATATGCAAATCGAAATTCACCATGAAATATACATCAATCACAGATCCAAAAATATTCAATTTTCTTAACAGGGATTTATGTATAATGTTGTTCTACTAGGAAGCTCACCCATTATTTGAATTTTCAGTTCCAACAGCGTTTAGGAGGAGTGATGTCTTCTCACAAATTGTATCTCCCAAGTCAGTCACCTCACAAGAATGTAGGTGTGACACCAGGTAGGATTTGATATGTGCATATAAAAATACATTGCTGAATAGGCTACAGACAAAGGGAGACAGGAATTCACATATTTGTTAACTTTAAAAACACATGGAGATCTATTTCAATTAAAAATAGACTGGATTTATAACACCTAACATTTATCATGAAAAAGGCAAGATCAACTATACACCATGCCTCGTCTGAACTGCTTGTATTTCAATTCTGTTTGTGTTACTTTTCTGCATCATATTAGAATTAGTAGTCAGAGTCTAGTAGGGTATGGGTTCGTGTCAGGGATTCAGTATTTCGAATGGAAAATTGGAAAATGAATCCAATGTGTATGCAAATATGTGCTACACACAAAAAATTCCCACTCTCATTCAGAACAATGGCCTGAAATAACCACGCCCCATGTAAGAAACAATTAGAGGAGAAGAGTTAGAAAATCTGTGAATACATACGTAGAATGGAAAATGCTCAGTAGTTCACAACCTTTGAGGTGGAAAAGACGTTTCCAAACCTTAGGGACAGGGTAAAACTCCACAAACATGGAACTCTGCTGGCCTAAACACTTCTGGAGATACTGACAATGAGGTTGGGTACTTGAAATATATGTTGTTGTCAGAACCTTTAGCTTCCTTTGTAGTGAGACCATCAAACTTGGGTCTGCATTTTTGTGACCTGGAGGACATGAATTCTTATTGTCCAATGAACATGAGGCAGCAGTGCTGAATTCACTCTTTGTAGCTAAACTGTGGCCACTGGGGGATAAGTGTCTCCCCGTCTGGAATTTGAAATCATTTGGTCATGCTCCACTTTTCGTGGTGTTTCTTGCTGCTGCAGTGGGTGTTTTGTATTTGGTTCATGACATACAAAGAGTTAAACTGGGACACAATGCTGGAGGGAGTCCTGTAACGTATGGTGTGTCAAGGTCTGCAGGAGAATGCACCAACCAGGCTTCTATCCCCCATTGCTTGCCCCCTTTACCATAGGAACTTGATTCTGAATATTGCCCTGAAAACTCTCCATGTAACATGATGCCTTTACATACAAAGTTCTGCTAGCTGCACCATGTCAGTCACAAGCCATTTGAAAGCCAATGTAAGATCCACATGACCCCACCACAGATGTATTGTCACACACCTGCACACAACTGCTCTAGGCCCACTACTCAGCAGGCTCCAACTTACTGGCATCTCTGTTCTACACCATTTTCATGAAACACAGTCAATGAAGGCATTTTCTGGTACACTCATGATCAGCAACAGGACATCCAAAGGTTCTCCAGTGCCACCTGGTCATGGGAATTTCAAAATTTGGTGGTAGTTATCTAGCCATTTTTGAAGGATGAAGTTGGAGGCACTGTGGGTTTAAATTCATTCAGGAGCCATTAAATATTGAGTAAGCTCATTTCGATGAAAGCTCTGGAGAACTCTCACAGGAAAGGCTTCCCAAAGAGTGGCCCAAGGTCACATGAAGCCAGGCCCATTGAGGTCTACAATGTGAGGTCCATGTGTGTTTTGACTCTCAACTATGGCTGTCAAGTCTTTCAAAATAAAATCATGTGATATCCTTGCTGAGATTCTCAGTGCTCTGTGGAAAGGAACCCTGGGCTTAGATCTCAGTTTCCAAGGGTGACTCTCATGCATGGCCTGCTAAAATCCCAACACAATTCATGGCAATACTTCTCTGAGGTCAGTTCCAGAACTCAGTCTCTAAGGTAAATCACACCTGAGTTCAATCCCAGGTGGACCCAGTCATCTCTTCCAAACGCCACACAAATGACCACAATTAAAACCAAAACACTCCCACATGGCCCTCATCTTCTTCCATATAGACACACATCATAACCACTGGCTGGTGGTTTTCATGAGTTGCGCAGCCTAAGACAGTATCCAAAATAAGCTCCCTTGCCCCTCATTTGCCTAAAGTCATGGTGGCCTGGACACCCTTCCGGTGAACCATGAGTGATTAAAAAGGCTTGCTGTTAATACTGCTTCAATTTTCCAATTTTAGGCCCACTGACTCTTCGGTTTAGATTCTTAATGTTAAATGGAGTCATGAGAAAAACCAAGCACCTCTGGGCTAGCCTCTTCAGGGCTTTGAAAAACTCATTTGACCAAAAAGATCTTGATTCTCACTTGATGGAGGTCAGGATCCTTAGAAGAATTCGAGAGACTTCATCCACAATGACTGCTCTTTTGGCCATTTTGGTTTTGGATACACAAGAGATCTTTCTTTAGATCCCTCAGGTTCTGAGAATCTAGGCCACAGCCTCACAGGGGGCCAAGAGCCTGAATCAGACACATCCCATTCCAAAGCAATTAAGCAAAGAGCCACAGGTGATGCCCATTTATTTCCATTTGAAAACTGTTTTCTTCATGCTTCACAAAGGGGTGGCCTGAGGCAAAGATGTTCCTGACATTCAGTGCAACAGAACAATAGGTAAGCAAAATTCCCAAAGCAGGGTTTCTCCACTGAGACTTTCCTGGTCACACTGATATCTGAGTTTTCTGAGATGCTCACCATTCCCTTCAGCTATGTAGTACATGGCCATGTCACAGAGCTTGGAGGTGGTACATATTTTGGACAC
The DNA here is from genome assembly GCF_048772815.1 of Callospermophilus lateralis. Lineage (NCBI taxonomy): Eukaryota > Metazoa > Chordata > Mammalia > Rodentia > Sciuridae > Callospermophilus > Callospermophilus lateralis. Next base: position 954,383 of record NW_027514431.1, read on the forward strand.
AAAACCATCAGTCTATTCTGGAGAGTGCCCACAATTCAGGAAGAAAACAGGAACTTAGGAAGATATAGGTGTTGCCCATCTATAAGACAAGCCACAGTCCATTCATAAATCGGGCAGGATGAATGCTGAGAAGATTTCAACTAGACAGGACTCATCCATTGATGCATTTTCTTTTCTAATGTCTACAACCAGGGGCACAGTGGGATACACTGATATCCAAACACATGCCTTGTCAAACGACTTACTACAAACAGGTCCCGCCAAAACAAACAAACCGCCATTCCTACCTATTCTCAGAACATGAGACAAATTCACAAATCCCCACCCACACCCACAAAGACACCTCCTTCCCCCAAGTAGGTCTGTGACTATCTGGAGTTTCCACTGACTCGTGGGCCATAGTATGTTCCAAATAAATGGCCTTCCTGTCTCAGACCTGCTTTCCTTGTGCAATTCTGTGAATTTGTCAGGAGCCAGCAGTGTGCCACTACCTGCTTTCTCAGGAAAAACCCTATTCAGAGCTTTCCTGCGTTTTGGACATCCTCACATCAGTAGGTACCAAAAATGAATGTCTGTGTCCTTGGTAAATCCAAACAAGGAGACCACTGGGACTGGGACTGGACTGGCTATGGGTTCCTGTCTTCCTGGATCCCAAGTTCAGAGAGTTCCAACACCAAAGAAGTGATGTGAGGTCACTTCCTTCAGGAACTGAATCAGATCACTGCCTTGGCAACCTCTTTGTCCTAACAGTTGCTTCCAAGGCTACCATGAGAAAGAGGCTGCCCCTACTTCCTGTGACACTTTCACAAGTTAGAATGCTATATCAACCATAGGCACCCGGGAGCAGCTCTCCACACAGGCCTGGTTTGGTCCATCTTCTCTACATTAAAAAGAGAAAGGCTGATTCAGAAACAACCCTTCATTCTGACCATGTTGTTTGCCAGGGAAGATGACTTTTGCTCTCTCAGGTCCTTCATAGCTGCCTACATCTTCTCCAGTGATCATTTCTGCATGGAATTTTGTGGTTCTCAGCAGGTGGAAGATCCCCTACATTCCTATATTGTAAGACCAACTTTGTCCCTGCTCCTCTGTAAAGTTAGATTGAGGAAACAGTGTATGGTTAGGGTTAATAACATGTTCGATTTGGGTTAGAAATTATTCTGCCGGATGAATAATTGTCCAAGAATAATGAGGTGAAATGTATGTAGGAAAACAGAAATCTAAGTAAAATTTGAAGCCCAGAAGGGGATTGGGCTTCAAGGGATTGTGATACTTAGCATTGCGATCAAGGGATTGTGATACTTAGCATTGAATTATGTTCTGCAGAGATGTCTCAGAGAGATCGATATACAATGGCATAAGACCCTGTACCTTGGATTATTGAATGTAGAAGAGAACATCCAGTCAGAAAGCGTTAATAGGTAGGATTAGGAAGATAGTCAGTAGGTTTAGGAGGAAGAGTGATTATAGGATTTGGAACAAAAGTTTCTTAGCAATAGGGTTTCGATTAGAGTGTGAATGGAAATGTCAGCACATGTGAAGAGTCAGTCACAATGATGAACTGGGGAAAATATGTAGGAAAGCAATCAATAGAGACATTATGAAATCAGGAAAAGTATAAAGTGAGAGAAAGGATTAGATGTTTTCAACAGGGTTGAATTTGAATATATAATCTTAGGAAGAAACAAATATATTGTCACAAATAGGATTGATTTTTGAGAGCATTAGGCAACTTGGACATGGATGTTTTTAGTAATCCATATTCACTTTACATTTAGGCTTTGGTACAAACATAAGTGTGACCTTTTCTTTTTGTGTCCAAATATTACTGTGATAAAATGTATATGTAGATAAGGTGACATGAGTATTTCTTCCATCATTTCTGAGACCAATAATTTGAAGACGTATAAATTAGTATTGGGTTTACAAAGAGGTGTACCCTGTGTCTATGAATATAAAGAAAAAGCATGAATAGACTGTACAGTGAATAAATAATATAACTGGTTTCACTTTAAATCATGGATTGAATTGATATCTGAAAATATATAAGAAATATTATATTGATACAAAATCATTCATTCCAACCAGGTATACATCTAATGGTAATATTGGGGTTATGGATTATCATGAAGGGTGTGTGAGTTTTGCTTCAAAAGTGATTATGGAAATCGAAAATAATGTATTTGGAAAGAAGTCTCATGAGAAGACCAGTCAAGAAACATGGAGGAATACATGTGTTTCGAAGCAGAAAATGATTGAAAGTGAAACAAATGCCTATAATTTTGTAACTTGTGGATGAAATACATATCTTATAATGTGCATAAACTGAAGAAATAGTAAAATACCAGTGGTGAATAAGAATGAACATAAAAATACACATCATGTCCCATAGGAATCTACTTGCATTAATGAGAAACTGGGTCAATTATTGTAGAAATATTAGGATTTGTATTCATGATTCACTGAAGTTAATTTTCAGTAATAGGAAACAAATAGTATTTCAGGTGGTTGAATATTTCCGAGAATAATCTTGTGAAATGTTGACTATAAATCCTCATACATGAACTAGAATGAAATTAAGGAGTGTATAATAAGACACATATATTTAATATTTTAAAACTCAGAGAGATCGATATACAATGGCATAAGACCCTGTACCTTGGATTATTGAATGTAGAAGAGAACATCCAGTCAGAAAGCGTTAATAGGTAGGAGTGTGTATACACACGCACACACACACACACATTAAAAAGTAGTAGTATATATGCCAATCGAAATTCATCATGAAATATATATCATCCACAGATCGAAAAATATTAATTTTCCTGAACATGGAATTATGTATAATATTGTTCAACTAGGAAGCTCACACAGAGGATGAATTTTCAGATCCCACAGTGTTTAGGAGGAGTGATCACTTCTCACAATTTGTATCATCCAAGTCAGACACGTGACAAGAATGTACGTGTGATACCAGGTAGGATTCTATATATGCATATAAAAATAGAAGTGCTGAATAGGCTACATAGAATGGGAGAGAGGAATTCACATATTTGTTAACTTTAAAAACACATGGAGAACTATATCAATTACAAATTGACTAGATTTATAACACCAACACTTTGTCACGCAAAAGCCGTGTCCAACTATACACTATGCCTCCTCTGATATGCTTGTATTTCTATTCTGTTTGAGTTATTTTTCTCCATCATATTAGGATTAGTAGTCAGAGTATAGTAGGTTATGGGTTAGTGTCAGGGATTCAGTATTTCAAGTAGAAAATAGGAAAATGAATCTAATAAGCATGAAAATATGTGCTACAAAAAATATTCCCACTCTCATCCAGAAGAATGCCTTGAAATTATCTTCGCCCATAGTATGACACAATTAGAGGAGAAGAGTTAGAAAATATGTGAATACATATCTGGACTGGAAAATGCTCAGCATTACACAACTATGGAGGTGGTAGAACAGTTTCCAAAAGTAAAGGACAGTGTAAACCCTCCACAAACATGGAGCTATGCTGGCCTAAAGACTTCTTGAGAAACTGCCTCTGAGTTTGGGTAGTTGAAATATATGTTGTTGTCAGGAGCTTAACTTCCTTTGTAGTGAGACCATCAAAGTTTGGTCTGCATCTATGTGACCTGGAGGACATGGTTTCTTATTTTCCAATGAACATGAGGCTGCAGTGCTGAATTCACTCTTTGTAGCTAAACTGTGGTCACTGGGGGCTAAGTGTCTCCCCATGTGGACTTTGAAGCCATTTGGTCATCCTCCACTTTTCCTGGTGTTTCTTGCTGCTGCACTGGGTGTTTTGTATTTGCTTCACGACATACAAGGAATTCAACTGGGAAACAGTGCTGGAGGGAGTCCTGTAACATGTGGTGGGTCAGGGTCTGCAGGAGAATGCCCCAACTTGGCTTCTATCCCACATTGCTTGCCCCCTTGACCATACCAACATGATTCTGAACATTGCCCTGAAACCTCTCCATATTACAAGATGCCATTTCATATAATGGTCTGATGGCTGCACGAAGTCAGTCACAAGCAATTTGGAAGCCAATGTAATATCCACATGGCCACACCACAGATGTATTATCACACACCTGCACACCACTGCTCTAGGCCCACTACTCAGCACGCTCTAACTTACTGGCATCTCTGTTCTACACCATTTTCAAGAAACCCAGTAAATCAAGGCACTGTCTGGTACACTCATGATCAGCAATGGGACATCCAATGGTTATCCAGTGCCACCTGGTCATTGGGAATTTCAAAAATTTTATGATATTTATCTATCCATTTTTCAAGAATGAAGTTGAAGGCACTTTGGGGTTTCCATTCATCCCAGAACCATTAAATGGTGAGGAAGCTCATTTCAATGAAAGCTCTGAGGAACTCTCACAGGCAAGGCTTCTCAGAGTGTGCCCAAAAGGTCACATGAAGCCAGGCCCTTTAAGGTCTATAATGTGAGGTCCTTGTGTGTTTTGACTCTTAACTGTGGCTGCCAAGTCTTTCAGAATAAAATCATGTGATATCCTTGCTGAGATTCTCAGTGCTCTGTTGAAAGCTTTCCTGGGCCTAGATCTCAGGTTTCAAGGGCGACTCTTATGCATGGCCTCTTACAATCCCAACACAACTCATGGCAATACTTCTCTGAGGTCAGTTTCAGAACTCAGTTTCTAAGGGGAATCACACCAGAGTTCAAGCCCATGTGGACCCAGTCATCTATTTCCAAACGCCACAAAAATGACCACATTTAAAACCAAAACATTCCCACATTGCCCTTATCTTTAACCATATAAACACTCATCATTAACTCTGGCTGCAGGTTTCCAAGAGTGGCGCAGCCCAAGACAGTGTCCAAATAATGCACCCTTGCCCCTGATATGTCCAAAGTAAGGGTGGCCTGTTCACCCTTCTTATGAACCAGGAGTGATCAAATAGGCCTGCCATAAATACTGCTCTGCTTCTCCAATTTGAGGCCTACTGACTGTCAGGTATAGATTCTTTATGTGATTTGGCATCATGAGACAACCCAAGCAGTTCTGCAGGAATTTGAAGAACTCATTTGATCCAAAGGATCCCTATTCTCACATGATGGAGGTCAGGAACCAAACAGAAGAAGGCAAGAGACTTCATCCACAATGACAGATTTTTTGCCATTTTGGTTTGGATGCACACATGGGATCTTCTTTAGATCTATCAGGAGCTGAGAATTTTAGCCACAGCCTCAAACAGGGCCTAGTGTCTGATTAAGACACATCCCTTTCCAGAGCAATTAAGCAAAGAGCCACAGGTGATGCCCATTCATTTCCATTTGAAAACTATTTCTTCAGGCTTCACAAAGGGGTGGCCTGAGGCAAAGACCTTCCTGACATTCAAGGCAACAGAAACATAGATAAGCAAATGGAGCCAAGCAGGGTTTCTCCACTGAGACTTTACTGGTCACACTGGTATCTGAGTTTTCTGAGATGTTCCCATTCCCTTCAGCTATCAAGGACATGGCCATGTCACAGAGTTTGGAGGTGGTACATATCTTGAACAATAAACCATGATACTATTCTGGAGAGTGGCCAGAATTCAGGAAGAAAACAGCAACTTAGGAAGTTAGTAGGTGTTTCCCATCCATAAGGCAAGCAACAGTCCATTAATCAATTGTGCAGGATGAATGCTGTGAATCTTTCTACTAGACAGGACACCTCCATTGATGCATTCTCGTTTCTAATGTCTAAAACCACGGACACAGTGGCTACACAGACATAGAAACACTCGCCTTGTCTAAAGACTTACTAGAAAAAGTCGACTCCAAACCAAACCAACCACCTTTCCTACCTATTCTCAGAACATGAAACAAAACCACAAACTCACACCCACAACCAAAAAGGCACCTCCTTCCCAAAAATAGGTCTTTAACTATCTGGAGTGTCCTCTGACTGGTGGGCCATACTATGTTCCACTCGAAATGGCCTGTCTGGTCTCAGATCTTGTCTCCTTGGCCAACTCTGTTATTCTGGGAGGAGCCAGTGGTTAGCCACAACCTGCTGTCTCAAGAAAGGCCCCTCTTCAGAGCTCTACTGGCATTTGGCCATCCTCACATCAGTAGGTACCAAGAAGGTCTGACTCTGTACTTGGTAAATCCAAACAAGTGAGCCCACTGGGACTGGGACTGGGACTGGCTCTTGGTGCCTGGCTTCTTGCATCCCAATTTCAGAGAGTTCCATCACCAAGAAAATGAGGTATGTCACTTTCTTTGGAACTGAATGAGGCCACTGCCTTGGCAACAACTTTGTCCTAACACTTGCTTACAATGGTCCCATGAGTTGGAGGGTGCCCCTACTTCCTGTGACAATTTGACTAGTTAGAATGGTATATCAAAATAGACACCATGGAACAGCTCTCCACGAAGGCCTGGTTAGGTCCATCTTCTCTACATTAAGAAGAGAGAGTCTGATGCATACACATCCCTTCGTCCTGTGCAGGTTGTTTGCCATGGAAGATGGCTTTTGCTCATTCAGGTCCTTCATAGCTGCCTACATCTTCTCCAGGGATAATTTCTACATCGAACTTTGAGGTTCTCAGCAGTTGGAAGATCACCTACATCCCTTATTGAAAGAATAGCCCTGTCCCTGCTCTTTTGTAATGTTAGATTGAGGCAACAGTGTATGGTTAGGGTTAATAACAGGTTCGATTTGGGTTAGGAATCATTCTGCGGGATGAATAATGGTATTGGGAACCTGCAATATATAGAAATATAGTGGTTAAATATAAGTATGGAAACAGAAATCTAGGTAAGATTTGAAGCTCAGAAGTGCATTGGGCAATAGATTGGGACACGTAGCTTTGAATTACGTTCTGCATACATATTTCAGAAAAATCGATATACAATGGCATAGGACCTTGTACCTCGGATGATTGAATGTAGTAGAGTACATCCACTCAAAAAGGGATAGTCGATAGGATCAGGAAGATAGTCAGTATGTTTCGGAAGAAGATAGAGTATAGGATTTGGACCAAAGTTCATTAGCAATAGGGTTTTGGTTAGAGAGTGAATGTCAATGTCATCACATGTGAAGGGTCAGTCACAATGTTGAACTGGGAAAAATATGTAGGAAAGTAGATATCAATAGAGACATTAGGAAATCAGGCAAAGTATAAAGTGAGTGAAAAAACTAGACATTTCCAACAGTTTTGAGGTTGAATATATAATCTTAGGAAGAAACAAAAATGTGGTCACCAATAGGATTGACATTTGAGAGCATTAGGCAACCTGGATATGGATGTTTTTAGTAATCCATCTTCAGTTTCCATTTAGGCTTTGGTACAATCATACGTGTGACTTTTGCATTTTGTGTCCAGAATATTACTGTGGTAACATGCATATGTAGATCAGGTGACATGAGTATTTCTTCCACCATTTCTGGGAGCAATATTTAGAAGGAGAATAAATTAGTATTGGGCATACTAAGAGGTGTACCCTGTGTCTATGAATATAGAGATAATGCATGAATAGACCATATAGTGAATAAATAATATAACTGGTTCCACTTTAAATAATGGATTAAACTGATATCAGAATATATATAAGAAATACTATATTGATATGAAATCATTCCTTCCAACCAGTTATACATCTAATGGTGATATTATAGTTATGGTTTATCATGAAGTGAGTGTCAGTTTTGCTTCAAAAGTGATAAAGGAAATCAAAAATAATGTATTTGGAAAGAAGTCTCATGATAAGACCAGTCAAGAAACCTGGAAGAATCCATGTGTTCTGAAGCAGGAAGTGATTGAAAGTGAAACAAATGCCTATAAGTTTGCTAACTTGTGGATGAAATATGTATCCTATGATGTGAATAAATTGAAGAAATAGTAATGTACCAGTGTTGAATTAAAATAAATTTCAAAATACACATCATGTCACATAGGAATGTACTTGCATTGATGTTAAACTGGGTCAGTTACTGTAGAAGTATTAGTATTTGTATGCAACATTAACTGAAGTTAGTTTTTAGTACTGCAAACAATATGTATTTCAGGTGGATGAATATTTCTGAGAATGATCTTGTGAAAAGTTGATTATAAATCCATATACATGAACATGAATGAATTTAGTGAGTGTATATAAGACACATATATTTCATATTTTGAAAAATCTGGAGAGTGTATATATATATATATACAAAAAAAAAACACACAGACAATAAATTAGCAATCGAAATTTATCATGAAATATATATCTTCCACAGATGCAAAATTATTTCTTTTAGAACATGGATTTATGTATAATGTTGTTCTTCTAGGAAACACACCCCTAGGTTAAATTTTCAGTTCCAACAGAGTTTAACAGGAGTGATCATTTCTCACAAATTGTATTTGCCAAATTAGCCTCCTCACAAGAATGTAGGTGTGATACCAGGTAGTGTTCTATATGTGCATTTAAAAATACATGTGCTGAATAGGCTACAGAGAAAGGGAGAGAGGAATTCACATATTTGTTAACATTAAAAACACATGGAGAACTATTTCAATTAAAAATTGACTAGATTTATAACACCTACAATTAATCATGCAAAAAACAAGTCCAACTATACACCATGATTCCTCTGAACTGCTAGTATTCCTATTCTGTTTGTGTTATTTTTCTCCATCATATTAGGAGTAGTAGTCAGAGTTTATTAGGGTATGCGTTAGTGTCAGGGATTCAGTATTTCGAATGGAAAATTGGAAAATGACTCTAAAGTGTATGCAAATATGTGCTACACAAAAATGTTCACACTCTCATCCAGAAGATTGCCTTGGCATTACCTTAGTTCCAAGTAAGATACAATAAAGGAGAAAAGTTAGAAAATCTGTAAATACATATCAGGAATAAAAAATGCTCAGGAGTTCACAAACTTGTAGGTGGTAGAGGAGTTTCCAATAGTAAGGGACAGGGTAAACACTCCACAAACATTGAGCTCTGCTTGTGTAAAGACTTCTTGAGAAACTCTCTGAGGTTGGGCTCTTAAAATACATGTTGTTGTCAGGAGCTTTAGCTTCCTTTGTTGTGTGACCATCAAATCTGGGTGTGCAAATATGTGACCTGAAGGACATTGTTTCTAATTTTCCAATGAAAATGAGGCAGCAGTGCTGAATACTCTTTTTGTAGTTAAAATATGGCCACTGGGGTGTAAGTGTCTCCCCGGGTTGACTGTGAAGCCATTTGGTCATCCTCCAATTTTCGTGGTGTTTCTTGCTGGTGCACTGGGAGTTTGGTATTTGCTTCATGAAATACAAGGAGTTCAACTGGGACACAGTGCTGGAGGGAGTTCTGTCACGTGTGGAGGGACACGGTCTGCATGAGAATGCACCAACCAGGATTCTGTCCCACATAGGTTGCCCCTTTGTCCATAGCAACCTGATTCTGAACATTTCCCAGAAACGTATCCATATAACAAGATGCCTTTACATATAAGGGTCTGCTGGCTGTACCCTGTCAATCACAAGGCAATTGGAAGCCAATGGCAGATCCACATGCCCCAACACACATGTTTTTTCACACACCTTCACACCACTGCTCTAGGCCCACTAATGAACAGGCTCCAACTTAATGGCATCACTGTTCTACACAATTTTCATGAAACCCAGTCAGTCAAGGCACTGTCTGATACACTCATGATCAGCAACAGGACATCCAAAAGTTTTCCAGTGCCACCTGGTGATGGGAATTTCAAAAATTTCATGGTATTTATCAAGCCATTTTTCGAGGATAAAGTTGGAGGCTCTGTGGGTTTCAATTCATTCAGGAACCATTAAATGTTGAAGAAGCTCATATCAATGAAAGATCTTGAGAACACTCACAGGCAAGGCTTCCCAAAGAGTGGCCAAAAGGTAACATGAAGTCAGGCCCATTGAGGTATACAATGTGAGGTCCTTATGTGTTTTGACTCTCAAGTGTGGCTTTAAAGAATTTCAGAATAAAATCATGTGATATCCAGGCTGAGATTCCCAGTGCTGTGGGCAAAGCCACCCTGCACCTAGATCTCCCTGCACCACAATTAATACCTGAGATGTTGGTTGCATGGCCTAGTAAAATCCAAACACAATTCATGACAATACTTCTCTTATGTCACTTCCAGAATTCAGTCTCTCAGGGGAATCATACCAGAGTTCAAGCCCAGGTGGACCCAGTCATCTGTTCCAAGCACCAAACAAATTACCACAATTCAAAACAAAATGCTCCCACATGCCCCTTATCTTATTTCATTTAGACACTCATCATAACATCTGGATGGAGGTTTCCATGAGGGGCACAGCACAAGACAGTGTCCAAAATAACCTTTCTTGCCCCTCATTTGTCTAAAGTCAGTGTGGCCTGGAAATCCTGACTGTGAACCAGGAGTGATCAAATACGCGTGCCGTTAATACTCCTTGGCTTCTCCAATTTGATGCCTACTGACTGTGGGGTTTAGAATCTTTATGTAAACTGGATTCATGAGAAAACCCAAGCACCCATGGGCTAAACTCTGCAGGGCTTTAAAGAACTCATTTGACCCAAAGGATCCCTATTTTCACTTGATGGATGTCAGGAATCTTAGAGAAGAAGGTGAGAGTCTTCATCCACAATAACTGCTCTTTTGGCTTTTTGGTTTTGGATGCACCCATGGGATCTTTCTTTAGATCCATCAGGTGCTGAAAATCTAAGCCACAGCCTCACACAGGGCCAAGAGGCTGATTCAGACACATCCCTTTCCAAAGCAATTAAGCAAAGAGCAAAACACACACAGACATTATAAAGTGGCAATATATATGCCAATTGAAATTCATGATGAAATATATATCGTCCACAGATCCAAAAATATTAATTTTACTGAACATGGATTTATGAATAATGTTGTTAAACTAGAAAGGTTACCCTTAGGTTGAATTTTAAGATCCAATAGCATTTAGGAGGAGTGATCTCTTGTCATAATTTGTATCTGCCATGTCAACCACCTCACAAGAATGTATATGTGATACCAGGTAGGATTCTATATGTTTATATAAAAATACATGTGATGAATAGGCTACAGAGAAAGGGATAGAGGAATTCACATATTTATTAACTTAAAAAACACAAGGAGAACTATTTCAATTAAAAATTAACTAGATTTATAACACCTACCCTACATAATGCAAAAGGAAAGTCCAACTATACACCATGCCTCTTCTGAACTGCTTGTATTTCTATTGTGTTTGTATGCACTGTGGGTTTCAAGAACCATTAAATGTTGAGGAAGCTCATTTGAATGAAACTCTGGAGAACTCTCATAGGCAAGGCTTCCCAAAGAGTGACCAAAAGGTTAGATATAGCCAGGCCCATTGAGGTCTACAATGTGAGGTCCATGTGTGTTTTGACTCTCAACTATGGCTACCAAGTCTTTAAGAATAAAATCATGGGATATCTTGGCTGAAATTCTCAGTGCTCTGTGGAAATCCACCCTCGTCCTTGATCTTAGTTTCCAAGGGCGACTCTCATGCTTGGCCTCCTAAAATATCACCACAATTCATGGCAATACTTCTCTGAGTTCAGTTCCAGAAGTCAGTCTCTAAGGGGAATCACACAAGAATTCAAGCCCAGGTGGACCCACTCATCTCTTCCAACCGTCACACAAATGACCACAATTAATACCAAAACACTCTCACATGGCCCTCCTCTTCTTCTATAAAGGCACTCATCATAACATCTGGCTGGAGGTTTCCATGAGGGGCACAGCCCAAGACAGTGTCCCAAATAAGCTCCCTTGCCACTCATTTGCCTAAATTCAGGGTGGCTTGGACACCCTTCTTGTCCACCAGGAGTGATCTGAAAGGGTAAAATAAATTGAAATTAAAGTGTAAAAGTTGAAGTGTAAAAGACTGGGTTTTGTAAAGTTTCTAAGCTGCAAGGCCTGAGTTAAAATGTAAAGGACCAGGTATTGTTAAGTTCCTATGCTACATGCAAAACCTGAAATTCCTGTAGCTTGTAGTACAATTCCCGACTGCCCAGTAAATATTCCCCCTGACCGCCTGGTTATTTAATAACCTAGGACCCTGTGTGGCCTGGCACATAGGCATTGCAAGGCCTAAAGCAATCTGTTTGAATGTGTACCTCGCTTTAGAACTGACCTATCACTCCTGCCTCACCTGTTCCTGCCAATGAGTGAACTAATCATGTTTAGGAATTGTTGTTTGATTTTTCTGCGGTGTATGTTGATTTCTTAAAGGAGACTGTGATATATGTAAAGTCCCGCCCTCCCCAAAAAGTGTACTTAAGCACTGCTCAACCCCTGCTCGGGGCTCTGGGCTGCTCTCCCTTCTTGAGTGAGCACGTAGGCCCAGCATGCTGGATTGGATCCTCAATGAACGCCTTTTTCTGTTGCATGAGCTGTGGTCTCTTGGTGGTCTCTTCCTCCGACGTTCACCGGATCCTTACATTTGGTGCGTTGGCCGGGAATCACGCAGCATAGGACAAGGACACCCCAACAGACCCCTCTGGGGGTAAGTAAGGCGCTTCTTTCCATTTTTCCTTGTGATCGCTCAGAGCTTTTTGTTCAGGTTCCGTTTTTCCGTTTTTGGTTTGGGTTTGCAGAGTGGCTGCCAGCGGAGAACGTAAGTTCCCCCTGTCAGTGGTGGACAAACGTGTCCTAAAGCCACAGACCACGTCCTCGCAAGGGATGCCTTGGAGGACTCAGGGAGTGATGGATGTGCCCTCATTGGGTGAGGAGGGACGGATGAGCCCACATTAGGTGACTCTGCTGCCAACCCATCATATCTTGCTGGCTACTTTTTTCTCTCAGGTTGAATTCACTGTCTGTCTTTGTGGTCTAACCCATCAGGTTTTGCCAGTTACTAGGTTCTAATCTTTACTTCTGAACTCGTGTTAAATGTTACCTGTGTGTACATGTTTGTGTCACGTTTGTATTGTCCTTGTCTCTGTTTGAGAAACTCTCATTATGGGACAAAGCCATTCCATGCCTCTGTCCTTGAAGCCTTTCCTGGTCCCTGCCTCCAATCCGACACCGTCACCCAGGATCCTATCACTCAAACCTTCTACTCCTTCCCCTCTTCCCTCCATTCTCCCTGAGTCACAAGATTGTAGATCTTGGGGTTGTGAACAAACGGGAGCTGCATGATGGTCTTTGTGTGTCTTTTTATCTGAGTTTCTGTTAAATGTGATGGCATTGTTTGGACCGATGCAGAGTCCCGAGTTCCAACCTGCCTTACATATGTGGAAGTTACTTTAGCTAAATTTTAAACTAATGCTTCTCCTGTGAGGGACCAAAAGTCAATAGAACCGCCAGTTTTTCTGTTCTCACCTTTTGCACCTCTCTTAGCTGTGTTTTAAAGAACTTTGATAAACTTTACTCCTCTTTGTTAAGCAAGATTACGGAAGCAGTGATTTTTTTCTTCCCGTAGTTGGCTTGAGCATGCCCACTGCAGAGGGAAATGTCTGGGGTCAAAGAACTTTGATATCTCGCTTAAACTTTTCTCAAAACCCTGTCCTCATTATTAAATTGGCATTAATTGGCTTTGGGATGGGAACCAAGCCTTCAGTCATAAATTTTGACACCCCAGAGGGGACTTTAAATAAACCCCACTCTGCCCTCTTGGGGAAGCCTAGCACTCAAAACAACTGCAAGCAGAGGATGAAATTTTTGGGAGCTGACTACTGCAAAGTTGGGAGACATAGAATATGCCTGGTGCCTGGGGTCAAAGCAAACCAGAGGAACTAATCCTGTAAGTAAATGGTGAGGCTAAGGGACTCCCAGCAGCTGACAGAGCCATTTTGCTGTGGGGAACTCCCTTATTCCTTACGTGCACTTTAAGGATTTCTCCACCTCTGTTTACTTAACAAAAGGGACAATGAATGCATTAATATGTTGATATTATAGATTTTTTCTTGGGGATGATCTAGGGTGAATGTGTATCTAAAAATGATTTTTTTTTTATTTTAACCATCTCGTATCTAAATGGGTTTCTAAAGCATTGCACTATGTTACAGTTAAAAGTTGGGTTTAAACAATTGTTTAGTTTGATTTCAGGTAGTTCATGCTAGGAAACTTAAATACTTAGGATAAAAAATAATTAAAGAGTTTTAATTTTGAACTAGGCAGCCTGAAAAAATTTCACTAGATATACCAGTGCATTAACTTGGGAAGAGATAATAAATTATGATATGGTATCTATTCCCATCAGTGTGTAAGATTTTAAAAAATGGTACTAAATTAAAACGTTGGTCTGGCTTATTGAAATGACATTAATTAGCAACAGTCTTGGAAATTTTTAAAGCTTAATTTCGGATACACATGGTAGTGTGTGGTTCTTTTTAAAAAATTTTCAGCCAATTTAATGTAACTTAATACTATTAGAAACTTCATAACAAAGAAAGGGGCTTAACGATCCTATAGAAACTTCTTCTGATGGTGGCTTTAATATTATCAAAAAATGATCCTATTTTCAGTTTTGTGTGAGCAAGTTTTTCTAGTGTAGAAAAATCTAAAGATATAAAATTTTGAGAATTACATCTTAAACTTGCATCAAAATTTTCAACATCCAAACCTGGAAATTATGACTTATAGCTAAAATGCCTTAGGCCTGAGGTTTCTGCTACGAATTCCAGTCTTTTCAGTTTTCCAGACCTCAGCAAGGACTTAAGTTGATATGCAAATAAAAGAAGCCTGCAGCACTCAGCAGGAGACAGATAAAAAAGAGTAAATGTGTCTTTTTACCTGAACTCAAACTAGACCTAACCAAAAAATTATATTATACGGTATTTACTAATTACTGGCCAGTCATCTTTTTTAGGACTCTTGCTTTTCTTAGATTCTGTATTTTTTTTTGAACTCATGATCTTGATCTGCTGATGGGTTAATGTTTTCTGATCAGTTCTATTTTTGATCGACTCTGGAGTTTTTAGCATTTCAATGGAGATTTCACCTGAAAAAGCTACAAGGCTTTTATTATTGTGTTATGTGTTACATTTGTGTTACGTGTTGTATGTTGGTATGTCTGTATGTGTGTATGTCCATATATCATGCAGTGATATGACAATTGACAGATGAGGAGCACTCATGAAAAATTTAAGAATGTATCCAAATGTCTTTGATTCACGTGATTCATATGTTTTAATTCAAATTGGGTAAACAGATAAAAATAAAGATGTCTTTAAAATTAGGCCAATAAGTTCTCTAGGTTTTCAAAAAGGCCCTAATAAAATGTAGATGTCTATAAAATAATCTGCCTAAATTCAGAAATTTACAAGTATTGTATTGAAATGTGAACAGAAAGAGGTTAGTAGATGAAAAAGAGAAACTAAAAGGTTCCAGATATAGATCTAATAGAGGAAAAATGTGTTTCTGGATAAGAGAGTCTATATGATTAAGTAATTAAAGGGGTTTAAGTAAATAATAAAAAAAGGTTTGTGTAACTTGGTTATATGTGTAAGTTTTGAGCAAGTAATCTTAAAAAAATAAACAGCTGGTAAAACAAGTACTGTTTTTATAAAATTGTGCCATGTTATTTCTTTAAAATCTAAACTTGTTTAATACAAAAACATCAATGTAATTGTGGTGTTAATGTGTTCATATCTTCCAGGTATACAAGTCTGTAAGGTAGAAGCTTCCAAAGACCATTGTATCAAGCTGGTGTTCTAAGGTTGTATGGTAATTCTAGGCTTAAAAGAAAAACATGTTGGAGATTTATGTATATCATTTGTGTTCTATAATTGGACTTGTTATCAATAAGATATGTACAGTTCCATGTTACTTTTTACACTGAGATGCAATTTAAAAGTATTTTTAACTTAATGAGAGGCAAATCTGTGAAGGTTTTATTGTAAACACAAAGGTAATACCCATTCATTTCCATGTGAAAACTGTTTTCTTCAGGCTTCACAAAGGGGTGTCCTGAGACAAAGACTTTCCTGATATTCAGGGCAACATAACAATAGGTAATCAAAAGGCCCAAAGCAGGGTTTCTCCACTGAGACTTTACTGGCTACACTGATATCTGAGTTTTCTGAGATGCTTGCCATTCCCTTCAGCTATCCAGTATATGGCCATGTCACAGATCTTGGAAGTGGTTCATATATTGGACACAAAATCATGAGCCTATTCTGGAGAGTGGCCAGAATTCAGGAAGAAAACAGGAACGTAGGAAGATAGTTGGTGTTGCCCATTGATAAGGCAAGCCACACTCCATTTATAAATTGTGCCGGATGAATGCTGGGAAGTTTTCTCCTTGAGAGGATACACCCATTGAGGCATTCTCTTTTCTAATGTCTACAACCACGGACACAGTGGGATACACAGACCTAAAAACACTCGCCTTGTCAAAGGACTAACTAGAAACACTCCACTCCAAACCAAACACACCCCCTTTCCTAACTATTCTCAGAACAAAAGAAAAAACCACAAACCCATACCCACAACCACAAAGGCACCTCCTTCCCCCAAGTAGGTCTGGAACTATCCAGAGTGTCCTCTGACCGGAGGGCCATACTATGTTCCCCAGAAATTGTCTGTCCTGTCTCAGATCTGGGCTCCTTGGTCAACTCTGTGAAGTTTTCAGGAGCCAGCAGTGAGCCTCTACCTGTTTTCTCCGGAAGGGCCGCTCTTCAGAATTTTTCTGGAATTTGGCCATTCTCACATAAGTAGGTACCACAAAAGACTGACTCTGTCCTCGGAAAATGCAAACAAGTGAGAACACTGGAACTGGTGCTGGGACTGGGTCTTGGTGCCTGGCTTCCTGGAACCCAAATTTGGAGAGTTCCATCAACAAGGATGTGAGGTGAGGTCACTTCCTTTAGTAACTGAATGAGGTCACTGCCTTGGCAACCAATTTGTCCTAACATTTGCTTCCTAAGGTCTCATAACATGGAGGATGTCCCTACTACCTGTGACACTTTCACAAGTTAGAATAGTATAGAAGCCATAGTCACCTGGGAACAGCTCTCCACAAAGGCCTAGTTTGGTTCATCTCCTCTACCTTAAGAAGAGAGAATCTGATTCAGACACAACCCTTCATCCTGACCAGGTTGTTTGCCATGGAAGATGCCTTTTGCTCTATCATGTCCTTCATAGCTGCCTACATCTTCTCCAGGGATCATTTCTGCATGGAACTTTGAAGTTTTCAGCAGGTGGAAGATCCCCTGCATTCCTGTATTGTAAGACCAAACCTTTCCCTGCTTTTCTGAACACTTAGATTGAGGGAACAGTGTATGGTTAGGGTTAATAATATGTTCAATTAAAACCAAAATACTCCCACATGGCCCTCATTTTCTTCCATGTAGACATTCATCATAACCTCTGGCTGGAGGTTTCCATAAGGGGCGCAGCCCAAGACAGTGTCCAAAATAAGTTCCCTTTCCCCTCATTTTCCTAAAGTCAGGGTTTCCTGGACACCCTTCCTGTAAACCAGGATTGATCAAATAGGCCTGCCAGTAATACTGCTCTGTTTCTTCATTTTGAAGCCTACTGACTGTGAGGTATAGATTCTTTATGTGATTTGGAGTCATGTGAGAACCCAAGCACTGCTGCAGGGCTTTGAAGAACTCATTTGTCTCAAAGGATCCCTCTACTTACTTGATGGAGGTCAGGAACCTAACAGAGGAAGCAAGAGACTTCATCCACATTGACTGATCTTTTTGCCATTTTGGTTTTGGATGCACACATGGGATCTTTCTTTAGATCCATCAGGTGCTGAAAATCAAAGCCACAGCCTCTCTCAGAGCCGAAAGGATGATTCAGACACATCCCTTTCCAAAGCAATTAAGCAAAGAGCCACAGGTGATGCTCATTCATTTCCAATTGAAAGCAGTTTTTTTCAGGCTTCACAAAATGGTGGCCTGAGGAAAAGACCTTCCTGACATTCAGGTCAACAGAACAGTAGGTTAGCAAAAGGCACAAAGCAGGGTTTCTCTACTGAGACTTTACTGGTCACACTGATATCCGAGTTTTCTGAGATGCTCCCAATTCCCTTTATCTATCCAGTACATGGCCATGTCACAGAACTCGACAGAGGTCCATATCTTGGACAAAAAAACATGAGCCTATTCTGGAGAGTGGCCAGAATTCAGGAAGAAAACAGGAACTAAGGAAAGAAGTAGGTGTTGCCCATATAAGGCAAGCCACAGTCCATTCATAAATTGGGCAGGATGTGTGCTGAGATGCTTTCTACTAGACAGGACACATCCATTGATGCATTCACTTTTCTAATATCTACAACCACGGAAAAAGTGGGAAACACAAACATAGAAACACTCGCCATGTCAAATGACTTACCAAAAACAGTCCACTCCAAACCAAACATACTGCCTTTCCTACCTATTCTCAGAACATGATACAAAACTACAAATTCACACCCACACCCACAAAGGCACCTCCATTACCCAAGTAGGTCTGTGACTATCCAGAGTGTCCTCAGACTGGTGGGCCTTACTCTGCTCCCTCGAAATGGACTTTCCTGTCTCAGATCAGGTCTCCTTTACCAACTCTGTAAAGTTGTCAGCATCAATCAGTGAGTCACTACCTGCTTTCTCAGGAAAGGCCCCTCTTCAGAGCTTTCCTGGCATTTAGCCATCCACACATCAGTATGTACCAAGAAAGACCGACTTTGTCCTTGGTAAATCCAAACAAGTGAACCCACTGGGACTGGGACTGGGACTGGCTCTGAGTGCCTGGCTTCCTGGATCCCAAGTTCAGGGAGTTCCATCACCAAGGAAGTGAGGTAGGTCACTTCCTTCAGGAACCGAATGAGGTCACTATCTTGGCAACCACTTTATCCTAAATTTGCTTCCAAGGGTCCCATGAGAGAGAGGCTGCCCCTACTTCCTGTGTCACATTCACAAGATAGAATGGTATATCAACCATAGGCACATGTTAACAGCTCTCCACACAGACCTGGTTTGGTCCATCTTCTCTACATTAAGAAGAGAGAGGCTTATTCAGACACATCGCTTCATCCTGACCAGGTATTTTACCAAGGAAGATATCTGTTGCTCTCTCAGGTTCTTCATAGCTGCCTACATCTTCTCCAGGGTTTATTTCTGCATGGAACTTAAGGTTCTCAACAGGTGGAAGATCCCCTATCTACCTGTATTATAACACCAACTCTGTCCCTGCTCTTCGTAAAGTTAAATTGAGGGAACAGTGCATGGTTAGGGTTAATAGCATGTTCGATTTGGGTTAGGAATCATTCTGTGAGATGAATAATGGTATTGGGAACCTCCGATATTACAAGCATATATAGGTGTAATATAAGTATGAAAACAGAAATCTAGGAAAGATTTCAAACCCAGATGAACATTGGGCCCTTGATTGGGATACTTAGCTTTGAATTATTTCCGCAAAGTTGTCTCAGATAAATCGATATACAATGGTATAGGACCTTGTACCTTGGATGACTGAATGAGGAAGAGATCGTCCAGACAAAAAGAGATAGTTCGAAAAGTTATTTAGATATAGGGTTTTGGTTAGAGAGTGAATGTAAATGTCAGCATATGTGAAGAGTCAGTCACAGTGATGAACTGGGGAAAATGTGTAGGAAAGCAGATATCAATAGAGACATTAGGAAATCAGGGAAAGTACAAAGTGAGTGATAGGATAAGATGTTTTTAACATGGTTGAGTTTGAATATATAATCTTAGGAAGAAACAAATATGTAGTCACCAATAGGAATGATATTTGAGATCATTAGTTAATCAGGACATGGATGTTGTTAGTAATACATGCTCACATTAAATTTAGGCTTTGGTACAATCATAAGGGTGTCCTTTGCATTTTTTGTCAGGAATATTACTGTGTTGAAATGTAAATGTATATCAGGTGACTACAGTATTTCTTCAACTATTTCTGAAAGCAACATTTTAAGACTGATAAGTTAGTATTGGGGACACAAGTACGTGTACCCTGTGCCTATGATTATAAAGATGATGCCTTAATAGACCATACTGTAAATAAATAATATAACTGGATCAAACTTTAAATAATTGATTGAATTGATATCTGAAAATATATAGGAAATCTTATATTGATATACACAAGTTCATTCTAACAAGTTATACATCTAATGGTAATTTTAGCATTATGGTTTATGATGAAGAGTGTGGGAGTTTTGCTTCAAAAATGATTATGGAAATCGAAAAGAATATGTTTGGAAATAATCTCATGCAAAGAACACTCAAGAAACATGGAGGAATACATATGTTCTGAAGCAGCAAGTAATTGCAAGTGAACCAAATGCGTACAGATTTGTGAACTTGTGGATGAAAAGTATTATCCTATGATGTCCATAAACTGAAGAAATTGTAATGTACCAGTGTTGAATAAAAATGAACTTCAAAATACACATCATGTCCCATAGGATTTTACTTGCATTGATGTTAAACTGGGTCAGTTACTGTACAAATATTAGTATTTGTAAGCACCATTCACCAAAGTTAGTTTTCAGTACTGGGAAATAAATATGTATTTCATGTGGATGAATATTTCTGAGAATAATCTTGTGAAAATTTGATTATAAATCCACATATAGGAACATGAGTTAAATTAATGAGTGTATAATAAGACACATATATTTCATATTTTGAATAATCTGGAGAAAAATATATATATATATAGATACAAACACAGACATTAAAATGTAGTAATATGTATGCCAATCAAAATTCATTATGAAATATATATCATCCTCATATCCAAAAATATTCTTTTTACTGAGCATGGATTTATGTATAATGCTGTTCATCTAGGAAATTCACCAATACGTTGAATTTTCAGTTCCATCAGTATTTAGGGGGAGTGATCTCTTCTCACAATCTGTATCATCCTAAAACAGCAAGCTCACAAGAATGTACGTGTGATACCAGGTAGGATACTAAATATGCATAATAAATTTCATGAGATGAATAGGCTACAGAGAAAGGGAGACAGAAATGTACATATGTGTTAACTTTAAAAACTCATGGAGAAGTATTACAATAAAAAGTTGACTAGATTTATAACACATACACTTGATAAAGCAGAAGGCAAGTCCTAGTATACACCATGCCTCCTATGTACGGCCTGTATTTCTATTCTGTTAGGTTTCTTTTTCTACATCATATTAAGATTAGTAGTCAGAGTCTAGTAGGGTATGGGTTAGTGACAGGGATTCAGTATTTCTAATGGAAAATAGGAAAATGAATCTAATGTGTATGCAAATATTTGCTAGACAAAAATCTTCCCACTGTCCTCCAAAACAATGCCTTGATATTTCCTTCGCCACAAGTAATACACAATTAGTGGAAAAGAGTTTGAAAATCTGTGAATATATATCTGGAAAAGAAAATGCTCAGAGGTTCACAACCTTGGAGGTGGTAGAGGAATTTCCAAAAGTAAGGTACAGGGTAAACACTCCACAAACATGGAACTCTGGTGGCCTAATGAGTTTTTGAGAAACTGCCTCTGAGTTTGGGCCCTTGAAAAATTTGTTGTTGTCAGGAGCTTTAGCTTCCTTTGTATTGAGACCATCAAACCTGGGTTGGCATCTATGTGACCTGGATGACATGGTTCCTTATATGCTATTGAACATGAGGAAGAAGTTCTGAATTTTCCCTTTGTTAGTAAACTGAGGACACTGGGGTCTAAGTGTCTAACCATGTGATCTGTGAAGCCATTTGGTCATACTCCACTTTTCGTGGTGTTTCTTACTGCTGCACTGGGAGTTTGGTATTGGCTTCACGTAATACAAGGAGAAAAACTGGGACACAGTGCTAGAGGGAGTACTCTCACGTGTAGTGGTTGAGGGTCTGCAGGAGAATGCACCAACCAGGCTTCTATCCCAAAAAGCTTGCACCCATGTCCATAGCAACCTGATTCTGAACATTGCCCTGAAACCTCTCCATATAACAAGGTCCCTTTACTTGTAAGGTTCTGCTGGCTGCAACATGTCAGTCACAAGTCATTCGGAAACCAATGGCAGAACCACGTGTCCCCACGACAGATGTTTTATCATACACCTGCCCACCACTGCTCTGGGCCCACTAATCAGCAGGCTCCAACTTTCTGGCACCTCTGTTCTCACCATTTTCATAAAACCCAGTCAATCAATGCAATGTCTGGTACACTCATGATCAGCAACAGATATCCAAAGGTTCTCCAGTGCCATCTGTTCATGGAAATTTAAAAAATTCATGGTATTTATCTAGCCAATTTTCAAGGATGAAGTTGGAGGCACTGTGGCTTTCAATTTATTCAGGAACCATGAAATGGTGAGGAAGCTTATTTCAATTAAAGCTCGGGAGAACTCTCAGAGGCAAGGTTTCCCAAAGAGTGGCCAAAAGGTCACATTAAGCCAGGCCCATTGAGGTCTACAATTGAGGTCCATGTGTGTTTTGACTCTCAACAATGGCTGCCACGTCTTTCTGAATAAAGTCATGTGATATCCTGCCTGAGATTCCCAGTGCTCTTTGGAAAGCTATCCTGAGCCTAGATCTCAGTCTCCAAGGGCAACTCTCATGTGTGGCCTCCTAAAATCCCAACACAATTCATGTCAATACTTCTCTGAGTTCATTTCAGTCTCTAAGGGGAATCACTCCAGAGTTGAAGTCCATGCGGACCCAGTCATCTCTTCCAACCACCACACAAATGACCACAATTAAACCAAAACACTCCCACATGGCCCTCATCTTCTTCAATATAAACTCTCATCATAACCTCTTGCTGGAGGTTTCCATGAGGGGCGCAGCCTAAGGAAGTGTCCAAAATAAGCTCACTTGCCCCTTATTTGCCTAAACTCAGTGTGGCCTGGAAACCCTTTCTGTGAACCAGATGTGATAAAATAGGCCTGCCATTAATACTGCTCTACTTCTCCAATTTGAGGCCTACTCTCTGTGGGGCATAGATTCTTTATGTGAATTGGGGTCATGAGAAAATCAAGCACCTATGGGCTACCCTCTGCAGGGCTTTGAAGAACCCATTTCAGTGAGTCGAGGAATTGGACCAAATGTTCTTTAGATATAGGGTTTTTGTTAAAGAGTGAAAGTAAATGCCAGCATATTTGAAGAGTCAGTCACAGTGATGAACTGGGGAAAATGTGTAGGAAATCAGATATCAATAGAGACATTAGGAAATCAGGCAAAGTACAAAGTGAGTGATAGGATAAGACATTTTTAACAGGGTTCAGATTCAATATTTAATCTTAGGAAAAAACAAATATGTAGTCACCAATAGGAATGATATTTGAGATCATTAGTTAATCAGGACTTGGATGTTGTTAGTAATACATGCTCACTTTCAATATAGGCTTTGGTACAATCATAAGTGTGTCCGTTGCATTTTGTGTCAGGAATATTACTGTGATAAAATGTGTATGTATATCAGGTGACTAGAGTATTTCTTCCACCAATTCTTAAAGCAATATTTTAAAGACTTATAAATTAGTATTTGGGATACAAATAGGTATACCATCGGTCTATGAATATAGAGATGATGCCTTAATAGACCATACTGTGAATAAATAATATAACTGGTTCAAACTTTAAATAATGGATTGAATTGATATCTGAAAATATATAGGAAATTTTATATTGATATACATAAATTCATTCTAACCAGTTATACATCTAATGGTAATATTAGCATTATGGTTTATCATGAAGAGTGTCTGAGTTTTGCTTCAAAAATGATTATGGAAATCAAAAATAATGTGTTTGGAAAGAATCTTATGAAAAGAACAGTCAAGAAACATGGAGGAATACATGTGTTCTGAAGTAGGAAGTGATTGAAAGTGAACCAAATGCCTATAAATTTGTGAAATTGTGGATGAAAGGATATATCCTATAATGTCCATAAACTGCAGAAATAGTAATGTATCAGTGTGGAATAAAAGTGAACTTCAAAATACACATCATGGTCCCATAGGTGTCTACTTGCATTGATGTGAAACTGGGTCAGTCACTGTGGAAATATTACGATTTGTATGCACCATTCACTGAATTTAGTTTTCAGTACTAGGAAATAAATATGTATTTAAGGTGGATGAATATTTCTAAGAATTATTTTGTAAAAATTTGATTATAAATCCACATACACACACATGAGTGAATTTAGAAAGTGTATAATAAGACACATATATTTCATATTTTGGAAAATCTAAAGAGTAGATATCTATATCTATATAGATAGATAGATAGATAGATAGATAGATAGATAGATAGATAATTAGATACTCACATACACAGACATTAAAATGTAGCAATATATATGCCATTCGAAAATCATAATAAAATAGATATCATCCACGTATCCAAAAATATTCATTTTACTGAACATTTATTTATGCATAATACTGTTCATCTAGGAAATTCACCCATAGGTAGAATTTCCAGTTCCATCAGTATTTAGAGGGAGCGATCTCTTCTCACAATTTGTATCTTCCAAAATAAGCAAGCTCACAAGAATGTACATGTGATACCAGGTAGAATTCTAAAGATGCATTAAAAAATACATGTGATGAATAGGCTACAGAGAAAGTGAGACAGAAATTTACATATGTGTTAATTTTAAAAACTCATGGAGAAGTATTACAATGAAAAGTTGACTAGATTTATAACACATACCATTGATAAAGCCGAAGGCAAGTCCAAGTATACACCATGACTCCTATGAAAGGCCTGTATTTCTATTCTTTTAAGTTTCTTTTTCTCCATCATATTTTGATTAGTAGTCAGAGTCTAGTAGGGTATGGGGTAGGGTCAGGGATTCAGTATTTCAAATGGAAAATAGGAAAATGAATCTAATGTGTATGCAAATATGTGCTACACAAAAATCATCCCACTCTCATCCAGAACAATGCTTTGACATTACCTTCGCCCCAAATAAGAAACAATTAGTGGAGAAAAGTTAGAAAATCTGTGAATACATATGTGGAAAGGAAAATGCTCAGGAGTTCACAAACTTGTAGGAGGTAGAACGGGTTACAAAAAGAGAGAGGGTAAACACTCCACAAACATGGAGCTCTGCTAGCCTTTTTGAGAAACTGCCTCTGAGCTTGGGCAGTTAAAATATATGTTGTTGTCAGGAGCTTTAGCTTCCTTTGTAGTGAGACCATCAATTCTGGGTCTCCATCTATGTGACCTGGATGACATGGTTTTTTATTTTCTAGTGAACATGAGGCAGCAGTGCTGAATTCTCTCTTTGTAGGTAAACTTTGGCCACTGGGGTCTAAGTATCTAACTGTGTTGTCTGAAAAGCCATTTGGTCATTATCCACTTTCGTGGTGTTTTTTACTGCTGCACTGTGAGTTTGGTATTGGCTTCACAAAATACAAGGAGTTCTACTGGGACACAGTGCTGGAGGATGTACTCTCACGTGTGGTGGGTTACTAAAATGCACCAGTGGGGCTTCAATCCCACATAGCTTTTCAACTTGACAATAGCAACCTGATTCTGGACATTGGCAGGAATCCTCTCCATATAATAAGATGCCTTTACATACAGTCTGCTGGCTGTACCATGTCAGTCACAAGTGATTTCTAAGCCAATGGCAGATCCACGTGGCCCCACCAGAAATGTTTTTTTCACACACCTACACTCCACTGCTCTAGGCCCACTAGTCTGCAGGCTCCAACTTTCTGGCATCTATGTTCTACACTTTTTCCATGAAACCCAGTCAATCAAGGCACTGTCTGGTACAGTCATGATCAGCAACAGGACATCCAGAGGTTCTCCAGTGCAACCTGGTCATGGTAATTTCAAAAAATTCATGGTATTTATCTAGATATTTTTCAATAATGAAGTTGGAGGCACTGTGGGATTCAATTTATACAGGAACCATTAAAAGGTGAGGAATCTCATTTCAATGAAAGGTCTGGAGAACTCTCACAGGCAAGGCTTCCCAAAGAGTGGGCAAAAGGTCACATGAAGCCAGGCCCATTGAGGTCTACAATGTGAATTCCATGTGTGTTTTGACTCTCAACTATGGCTGACAATCTTTCAAAATAAAATCTTGTGATATCCTGGCTGAGATTCCCAGTGCTCTGTGGAAAGTCACCCTGGGCCTAGATCTCAGTTTCCAATGGCGAATCTCATGCTTGGCCTCCAAAAATCTCAACACAATTCATGGCAATACTTCTCTGAGCTCAGTTCCACAACTCAGTCTCTAAGGGGAATCACAACAGAGTTCAAGCCCAGGTGGACCCAGGCATCTCTTCCAATTGCCACACAAATGACGACAATTAAAACCAAAACACTCCCACAGGGCCCTCTTCTTCTTTTATATAGACACTAATCATAACCTCTAGCTGGAGGTTTCCATGAGGGGCACAGCCCAAGACAGTGTCAAAAATAATCTCACTTGCCCCTCATTTGCCTAAAGTCAGGGTGGCCTGGACAACATTCCTGTGAAACAGAAGTGATCATATAGGACTGCTATTAATACTGCTCCACTTCTCAAATTTGAGGCCTACTGACTGTGGGGTATAGATTCTTTGTGTGAATTGGAGTCATGAGAAAACGCAAGCACCTATTGTCCAGCCTCTGCAGGGCTTTGAAGAACTCATTTGACACAAATGATCCCTATTCTCACTTGATGGAGGTCATTAATATTACAGAGGAAGGCGAGAGGCTTCATGTACAATGACTGATCTATTTTTCCATTTTGGTTTTGGATGCCCACATGGGATCTTTCTCTAGATACATCAGGTGCTGAAAATCTAAACCACAGGCTCACACAGGGCCAAGAGGCTGATTCAGACAAATCCCTTTCCAAAGCAATGAAGTAAAAAGCCACAGGTGATTCCCATTCATTTCCATTTGAAAACTCTTTTCTTCAGGCTTCACTAAGGTTTGGCCTGAGGCAAAGACCTTTCTGACATTCAGAGCAACAGAACAATAGGTAATCAAAAGCCCCCAAGCAGGGTTTCTCTTAGGAGACTTTCCTGGTTACTCTGATATGTGAGTTTTCTGAGATGCTCGCCATTCCCTTCAGCTATCCAGTACATGGCTATGTCACAGAGCTTGGAGGTGGTACGTATCTTGTACAAAAATACATGATACTAATCTTTAGAGTGGCCAGAATTCAGGAAAAAAATGAGAACATAGGTAGATAGCAGGTGTTGCCCATTGATAAGGCAAGCCTCAGTCCATTCATTAATTGGGAAGGATGCATACTGGGAAGTTTTCTACTAGACAGGACACACCCAATGAGCTATTTTCTTTTCTAATATCTACAAAGAAAAACACAGTGGGATACACAGACACAGAAACAGTCTCCTTGTCAAATGACTTACTAGAAACAGTCCACTCCATACCAAACAAAACTCCTTTTTTACCTATTCTCAGATCATGAGAAAAAACCACAAACACAAACCAACACCCACAAATGCACCTCCTTCTTCCAAGTAGGTCTGTGACTATCTGGAGTGTCCTCTGACTGGTAGGACATACGATGTAACCCAGAAATGGCCTTTCTGTCTCAGATCTGGTCTCCTTCGTCAAATCTGTGAATTTGTAAGGAGGCAGTGGTGAGCCAATTCCTATGCTCTCAGGAAAGACCCCTCTTCAGAGCTTTCTTGGTATTTGGCAACCCTTACATCAGTAGGTACCAAGAAAGACTGACTCTGTCCTTGGTAAATCCAAAGAAATGAGCCCACTGTGACTGCGACTGGGACTGGCTCAGGGTGCCTGGCTTCCTGGATCACAAAATTCAGAGACCTCCATCACCAAGGAAGTGAGGTGAGGTCACTACCTTCAGAAAATGAATGAGGTCACTGTCTTGGCCACCACTTTGTCCTAACAGTTTGTACCTATTGTCTCCTGACATGGAGGCTGCCCTACTTCCTGTGATACTTTCACATGTTAGAATGGTATAGAAACCATAGTCACCTGGGAACAGCTCTCCACACAGGCCTAGTTTGGTCCATCTTCCCTACATTAAGAATAGAGAGGCTGACTCAGACACATCCTTTCATCCTGACCATGTTGTTTGCCATGGAATATGACTTTTGTTCTCTCAGGTCCTTCATAGCTGCCTGCATCTTCTCCAGGGATAATTTCTGCATGGATTTTGAGGTACTCAGCAGGTGGAAGATCTCCTAACTTCCTGTATTGTAATACCAACTTTGTCCCTGCTCTTCTGTAAAGTGAGATTGAGGGAATATTGTATGGTCCGGGTTAATAGCATGTTCGATTTGGGTTGGAAATCATTCTGCTGGATGAATAATTGTATTGGGAACCAGCGATATTTATAAGAATATAGAGGGAAAACATAAGTATGAAAACAGAAATCTAGGTAATATTTGAAGCCCAGAAGGATTTGGACCCTTGATTGGGATCCTTAGCTTGAGTTATGTTTTGCACCGAGGTCTCAGTTAAATTGATATACAATGGCATAAGACCCTGTACCTCAGATGATTAAATGTAGAAGAGAACATCCAGTCAAAAAGGGATTGTGTGTAGGATTAGGAAGATAGTCAGTAGGTTTAGGAGGAAGAGTGAGTCTAGGATTTGGACCAAATGTTCTTTAGCAATACGGTTTTGGTTAGAGAGTGAATATAAATGACACCATATGTGAAGAGTCAGGCACAATGATGAACTGGGGAAAATATGTAGGAAAGCAGACATCAATAGAGACATTAGGAAATCTGGCAAAGTATAACATGATAGGATTAGAGATTTTCAACAGGGTTGAGGTTGAATACATAATCTTAAGAAGAAACAAATTTGTAGTCACCAATAAGATTGACATTTGAGAGCATTAGGCAACCTGGACATGGATATATTTAGTAATCCATGTTCACATTCCATTGAGGCTTTGGTACAATCATAAGGGTGACCTTCGCATTTTGTGTCCAAAATATTACTGTGATAATATGTATATGAAGATCAGGTGACATGAGTATTTCTTCCACCATTTCTGGGGAAAATATTTTGAAAAGATATAAATTAGTACTGGGGATACTAATAGGCTTACCCTGTGTTCATGAATATAGAGATGATGCATTAATAGACCATAATGTGAATAAATTATATGACTGGTTCCAAATTTAAATAATGGATTGTATTGATATCTGAAAAAATAGAAGAAATCATTTATTGATATACATACATTCATTCCAACCACTTACATATCTAATGGTTATCTTAGGGTTACCGTTTATCATGAATAGTGAATGAGTTTTGCTTCAAAAATGATTATGGAATCGAAAATAATGTGTTTAGAAAGAAGTCTAGTGAAAAGACGAGTCAAGAAACATGGAGAAATATAAGTGTTCTGAAGGAGGAAGTGATTGAAAGTGAACCAAATGTTTATAAATTTGTGAATTTGTGAATGAAAGGATATATTTTATGATGTCTATAAACTGAAGAAATAATAACGTACAAGGTTTGAATAAAAATGAACTTTAATAAACACATCACATCCAATAGGAATCTACTTGCATTGATGTTAAACTTGGTCAGTTACTGTAGAAATATTACGATTTGTAAGCACGCTTCCCTGAAGTTAGTTTTCAGTACTAGGAAACAAATATGTATTTCAGTGGATGTATATTTCTGAGAATAAACTTGTTAAAAGTTGATTATAAATCCACATATATGAATATGAATGAATTCAGGCGGTGTATAAGAAGACACATATATTTCATATTTTGGTAAATCTGGAGAATATATATATATATAGACACACAAACACACACACATTATAATGTAGCAATATATATGCCAACTGAAATTCATCATGAAAAATAACTCATCCGCATATCCCAAAATATTCATTTTACTGAACAGTAATATATGTATAGTGTTGTTCATCTAGGAAGCTCACTCATGGGTTGAATTTTCTGTTAAAACAGCGTTTAGGAGGAGTGATCTCTTCTCACAATTTGTATCTGCCAATTCAGCCACCTCACAAGAATGTACATGTGAAACCAGGTAGGATTCTATTTGTGCATATAAAAATACATTTGCTTAATAGGCTACAGAGAAAGGGAGACAGGAATTCACATATTTCTTAACTTTAAAAACACATGGAGAATTATTTCAACAAATAATTGACTAGATTTATAACTCCTACCTTATATCATGCAAAAGGTAAGTCCAACTATACACCATGCTTCCTCTGAAATGCTTGTATTTCTATTCTGTTTGGGTTATTTTTCTCCATTATATTAGGATTAGTAGTCAGAGTTTAGTAGGGTATGGGTTAGTGTCAGGGATTCAGTATTTCAAACAGAAAATTGTAAAATGAATCCAATGTTTATGCAAATATGTACTAAACAAAATCTTCTCTCTCTCATCCAGAACAATGACTTGACATTCCCTTCGCCACAAGTAAGTCAGAATTAGAGGAGAAGAGTTAGAAAATCTGTGAATATATATTTAGAATGGAAAATGCTCAGGAATTCACAACCTTGGAGTTGATAGAGCAGTTTCCAAAAGTAAGTGACATGGTAAACACTCCACAAACATGGAGATCTGCTGGCCTAAACACTTCTTGAGAAATTGCCTCTGAGCTTGGGCACTTGAAATATATGTTGTTTTCAGGAGCTTTAACTTCCGATGTAGTGAGACCATCAAAGCTAGGTCTGCATCTATGTGACCAGGAGGACATGGTTTCTTATTTTCCAATGACCATGAGGCAGCAGTGCTAAATTCTCTCTTTGTAGCTAAATTGTGGCCACTGGGGCTAAGTGTCTCCCCATGTGGACTGTGAAGCCATTTGGTCATCCTCGACTTTTCGTTTTGTTTCTTGCTGCTGCACTGGGAGTTTGGTATTTGCTTCACGAAATACAAGGAGTTCAAGTGGGACACAGTGCTGGAGGGAGTTCTGTCACGTGTGGTGGGTCAGTGTCTGCATGAGAATGCACCAACTAGGCTTCTATCCCACATAGCTTGCCCCTTGACCATAGCAACCTGATTCTAAACATTGCCGTGAAAAATCTCCATATAACAAGATGCCTTTATATAGAAGGGTCTGCTGGCTGCACCGTGTCTGTCTCAAGGCATTTGAAAGTCAATGGCAGATCCACATGGCCCCACCAGAGATGTTTTATCACACACCTGCACACCACTGCTCTAGGCCCACTACTCAGCAGGCTCCAACTTACTGGCATCTCTGTTCTACACGATTTTCATGATACCTAGTCAATCAAGGCACTGTCTGGTATACTCATGATCAGCAACAGGACATCCAATGGTTCTCCAGTGCCACCTGGTCATGAGAATTTCTAAAATTTTATGGTATTTATCTAACTATTTTTCACAGATGAAATTGTTGGTACTGTGGGTTTCAATTCATTCAGGATCCATTAAATGTTGAGGAAGCTCATTTTAATGAAGGATCTGGAGATCTCTCACAGGCAAGGCTTCCCAAAGAGTGGCCAAATTGTCACATGAAGCCAGGCCCATTGGTGTCTACAATGTGAGGTCATGTGTGTTTTGACTCTCAACGATGGCTGCCAAGTCTTTCAGAATAAAACCTGTGATATCCTAGCTGAGATTCCCAGTGCTCTCTGGAAAGCCTCCCTGGGCCTAGACCTCAGTTTCCAAGGGCGACTCTCATGTGTGGCCTCCTGAAATCCCAACAACATTCATGGCAATACTTCTCTGAAGTTAGTTCCAAATCTCATTCTCTAAGGGGAATCACATCAGAGTTCAAGCCCAGGTGGACCCAGTCATCTCTTCCAACTACCACACAAATGACCACAATTAAAACCAAAACACTCCCACATGGTTCTCATCTTCTTCCATATAGACACACATCATAACCTGTGGATGGAGTTTTCCATGAGGGGCACAGCCAAACCAGTGCCCAAAATAAGCTCCCTTGCCCCTCATTTGCCTAACATCAGGGTGGATTGGACATGCTTCCTGTGAACCAGGAGTGATCAAATAGGCCTGCCGTAAATGCTCCACTTCTCCACTTTGAGGCCTTCTTACTGTGGGGATTATATTCTTCTTTTTCTAAATTTTTTTGGAAATTTAATTGGAAAGTTAAAAAAATTGTTTTGCAGAATGTTAAATTTCTAATGGCAAAGCCTTCACCTTGTTTGTGAAGGAAACCTTGATGCCTTGCCAATCTGGTAACATGGAGACACTCAAAATTTTCTTTTACATACTACATGGATGAATGGCTACAGCTCATAGTTTTTTAAAACTGAAAGGCAGATACCAGCAAGTAAGATAACAAATAAAAGACAATTTTATTAAAAAATAAAGTTGTTAAATGACTCAAATATTGGAAATTCAATTCTTTTTATTTTTGGTTGTTCAAAACATTATAAAACTCATGATATATCATCTTTCATACATTTGACTCAATTGGGTTATGAACTCCCATTTTTACCCCAAATACAAATCGCAGAATCACATCAGTTACACACTCACGTTTTTACATAATAGCATACTAGTTATTGTTGTATTCTGCTACCTTTCCTATCCCCTACTATTCCCCCTCCCCTCCCATCTTCCCTCTCTACCTCATCTGCTGTTGTTTAATTCTCTCCCTTGTTTTCCCCTCTTTAGCCTCACAACCTCTTATATGTAATTTTGTGTAACATTGAGTAGTCTCCTACCATTTCCATATGCTTTTCCTTCTCTCTCCCTTTCTCTCCCCCCACTCATCTCTGTTTAGTTTTAATATTTTTCTCATGTTCTTCCTCCCTGTTCTCTTCTTATTTGCTCTCTCTATATAAAAGGAAACATTTGGCATTTGTTTTTTAAGGATTGGATAGATTCGCTTAGCATAATCTATTCTAATGCCATTCATTTCCCTGCAAATTCTATGATTTTGTCATTTTTCAGTGCTGTGTAATACTCAATTGTGTATAGATGCCACATTTTTATTATCCATTCGTCTATTGAAGGGCACCTAGGTTGGTTCCAAAGTCTAGCTATTGTGAATTGTGCCGCTATGATCATCGATGTGGCAGTATCCTTATACTGCTCTCTATTAACATCCTCAGGGAAGAGTCTGAGAAGGGCGATATCTCGGTCAAATGGTGGTTCCATTCCCAGCTTTCCCATGAATCTCCATACTGCTTTCCATATTGTACTCACCAATTTGCAGTCCCACAAGCAGTGTACAAGTGTACCCTTTACCCCACATCCTCACCAACACTTATTGTTGTTCGACGTCATAATGGCTGCCAATCTTACTGGAGTGAGATGGTATCTTAGGGTGGTTTTGATTGCATTTCTCTGACTGCTAGAGATGGTGAGCATTTTTTCATGTACTTGTTGATTGATTGTATGTCCTCCTCTGTGAAGTGTCTGTTAAGATCCTTGGCCCATTTGTTGATTGGGTTATTTGTTATCTCATTGTTTAATTTTTTTGAGTTCTTTGTATATTCTAGATATTAGGGCTCTATCTGAAGTGTAAGGGGTAAAAATTTGTTCCCAGGATGTAGGCTCTCTATTTACCTCTCTTATTTTTTCTCTTGCTGAGAAAGATCTCTTTAGATTAAGTAAGTCCCATTTGTTTATTCTTTTTATTAACTCTTGGGCTATGGGTTTCCTATTAAGGAATTTGGAGCCCAACCCCACACTATGTACATCGTAGCCAACTTTTTCTTCTATCAGACGCAGTGTCTCTGATTTTATATCTGGCTCCTTGATCCATTTTGAGTTAACTTTTGTGCATTGTGAGAGAAAGGGATTCAGTTTCATTTTGTTGCATATGAATTTCCAGTTGTCCCTGCACCATTTGTTGAATATGCTATCCTTCTTCCATTGCATGCTTTTAGGCCCTTTTTCAAATATAAGAAAGTTGTAATTTTGTGGATTTGTCTCTGTGTCCTCTATTCTGTACCATTGGTCCATCTGCCTGTTTTGATACCAGTACCACACTGTTTTTGTTACTATTGCTTTGTAGTACAGTTTGAACTCTGGATTCACACTTCCTGCTTAGAATTGCTTTCGCTATTCTGGGTCTTTTGTTTTTCCATATGAAATTCATGATTACTTTATTTATTTCTACAAGAAATGCCATTGGGTTTTTGATTGGCATCGCATTAAACCTGTAGAGAACTTTGGGTAATATCGCCATTTTGATGATGTTATTTCTGCCTATCCATGTACAGGGCATACTTTTCCATCCTCTAACATCTTCTTCTATCTCTCTCTTTAGGGTTCTGTAGATTTCATTGCATAAATCTTTCACCTCTTTGGTTAGGTTGATTCCCAAGTTTTTTATTTTCTTTGAGTATACTGTAAAAGGAGTGGTTTTCCTCATTTAAATTTCAGAAGTTTTGTTGCTGATATACAGGAATGCCTTAGATTTATGCGTGTTGATTTTATATCCTGCCACTTTGCTGAATTCATTTACTAACTCTAGCAGACCCTTTTGGGTCTGTTAAATATATTATCATGTCATCCAAAAATAGCGATAATTTAAGTTCTTCTTTTCCTATTTTTAAGTCTTTAATTTCTTTTGTCTGTCTAATTGCTCTGGCTAGTATTTCAAGAACTAAATCGAATAGAAGTGGTGATAGATGACATCCTTGTCTTTTTCCAGATTTTAAAGGGAATGCCTTCAGTTTTTCTCCATTTACAATGATGCTAGCCTGAGGTTTAGCATATATAGCTTTTACAATGTTGAGGTAAGTTCCTGTTATTCCTAGTTTTTATAGAGTTTTAAACATAAAGGGATGCTGTACTTTGTAGAATGCTTTTTCTGCATCTATCGAGATGATCATATGGTTCTTCTCTTTAAGTCTATTGATGTGGTGAATAGTATTTATTGATTTCCGTATATTGAACCAGCCTTGCATCCCTGGGATGAATCCCTCTTGATCATGATGCACAATTTTTTTATGTGCTTTTGTATTTGATTTGCCAGGATTTTATTGAGAATTTTTGCATCCAAGTTTATTAGAGATATTGGTCTGTAGTTTTCTTTCTTTGAAGTGTCTTTGTCTGGTTTTGGGATCAGGGTGATGTTGGCCTCATAGAATGAATTTGGAAGAACTCCTTCTTTTTCTATTTTTTGAAATAGCTTGAAAAGTATTGGTATTAATTCATCTTTGAACGTTTTGTAGAACTCTGCTGTATAACCATCTGGTCCAGGGTTTTTTTTGGTAGGTAGTCTTTTGAAGGTTTCTTCTATTTCTTCCTTTGTTATTGGTCTATTTAAATTTTGTGTGTCTTCCGGACTCAATCTGGGCAGATCATATGACATAAGAAATTTATCGATATCTTCATTATCTTCTGTTTTATTGGAATATAGGGTTTCAAAATACTTTCGAATTATCTTCTGTATTTCTGTAGTGTCTGTTGTGATATTGCCTTTTTTATCCCATATGTTAGTAATTTGAGTTCTCTCTCTGCTTCTCTTCATTAGCATGGCTAAGGGCCTGTCGATTTAATTTATTTTCAAAGAACCAACTTTTATTTGTTCAATTTTTTTGTTTCAATTTTGTTGATTTCTCCTCTAATTTTAATTGTTTCTTGTCTTCTACTACATTTGTTGTTTTGCTCTTTTTTTTCTAGGTTTTTGAGATGTAGTGTGAGATCATTTATTTGTTGTTTTTTTCTTTTTTTGAGGAAAGAATTCCAAGAAATGAATTTCCCTCTTAAAACTGCTTTCATTGTTTCCCACAGAATCCGGTATGTTGTGTCTGTATTTTCATTTGTATCTAAGAGATTTTTTTATCTCCTCCTTTATGTCTTCTGTAACCCATTGATTATTCAGTAACATATTGTTCATTTTCCATGTGATGTAGAATTTTTCCTTCCTTCTTCAATCATTAATTTCAAGTTTCATTCCATTATGATCAGATATGGTGCATGGTATTATCTCCATACTTTTATATTTACTAAGAGTTTCCATATGGCATAATATATGTTCTATATTTGAGTAGGACCAATGTGCTGCTGAGAAGAACATGTATCCACTTTATGATGTTTGATATATTCTATATATGTTGGTTAAGTCTAGGTTATTGATTGTGCTATTGAGTTCTATAGTTTCTTAATTCAGATTTTCTCTAGAGGATCTGTCCAATGGCGAGGGTTGTGTGCTGAAGTCACCCGTAATTATTGTGCTATAGCCTATATGACTCTTGAACTTGAGGAGAGTTTGTTTTATGACTTGGCACCACCATTGTTTGGTGCATACAAATTGATAATTGTTATGTCTTGTTGGTGAATGTTGCCTCTTAACAGTATATAGTGTCCTTCTTTATCACTTTTGATTAACTTAGGTTTTAAGTTGATTTTATTCGATATGAGTATGGCCACTCCTTCTTGCTTCCGAGGGCCAACAATGGCTGCGAAGTCTTTCAGAATAAAATCATGTGATTTCCTGGCTGAGATTCCCATTGCTCTGTGGAAAGCCACCTTGGGCCTAGATCTCAGTTTGAAAGGGTGACAATCATGCGTGGCCTCCTAAAAACCAACACAATTCATATCAATACTTCTATGAGGTACGTTCCAGAACTCAGGCTCTAAGGGGAATCACACCAGAGTTCAAGCCCAGGTGGACCAAGTCATGTCTTCCAACCCCCACACAAATGACCACAATTAAAACAAAAAAACTACCACATGGCCCTCATCTTCGTCCATAAAGACCCTCATCAAAAGTTCTGGATGGAAGTTTCCATGAGGGTTGCAACTAAAGACAGTTTTCAGAATAAGCTCCCTTGCCTCTAATTTCCCTAAAGTCAGGGTGGCCTGGACACCCTTCCTGTGAACCAGGAGTGATCAAAAAGGCTTGCCATTAATTCCGCTTTGTTTCTATAATTTGCGGCTTACTGAATGTCAGGTATAGATTTTTTATGTGATTTGGAGTCATGAGAAAATCCAAGCACATCTGGAGAGCATTCAAGAATTCATTTGACAAGGAGGATCCCTAATCTCACTTGAAGGGGGTCAGGAACCTAACAGAGAAAGGCAAGAATCCTCATCCACAATGACTGCTCTTTTTGCCATTTTGGTTTTGAATGCACACATGGGATCTTTCTTTAGATCCATCAGGTGCAGAGAATCGAAGCCACAGCCTCACACAGGGCCAAGAGGCAGATTCAGACAAATCCCTTTCCAAAGCAATTAAGCAAAGAGCCACAGGTGATGCCCATTTATTTCCATTTGAAATTTTTTTCTTCAGGCTTCACAAAGGGGTGGCCGGAGGCAAAGACCTTCCTGACATTCAGGGCAACAGAACCTTGATTGGTATACTGAGCTTGAATTATGTTCTGCACCGAGGTCTCAGATAAATCGATATACAATGGCATAGGACGGTGTACCTCGGATGATTGAATGTAGAAGAGAACATCCAGTCAAAAAGGGATAGTCTGTAGGATTAGGAAGATAGTCAGTAGGTTTAGGAAGAAGAGTGAGACTAGGAGTTGGACCAAAAGTTCTTTAGCAATAGGGTTTCAGTTAGAGAGTGAATGTAAATGTCAGCACATCTGAAGAGAAAGTCACAATGATGAACAGGGAAAAATATGTAGGAAAGCAGATATCAATAGAAAGATTAGGAAATCAGGCAAAGTATAAAGTGAGTGATAGGATTAGACATTTTCAACAGGCTTGAGGTTGAATATATAATCTTAGGAAAAAACAAATATGTAGTAATCAATAGGATTGACATTTGAGAGCATTAGGCACCCTGGACATGGATGTTTTTAGTAATCCATGGTCACTTTCCATTTAGGCTTTGGTACAATCATATGTGTGACCTTTGCATTTTGTGTCCAGAATACTACCGTGATAAAATTTATATGTTGATAAGGTGACATGAGTATTTCTTCCACCATTATGGGGAGTAATATTCTGGAAACTTATAAATTAGTACTGGTGATACAAATAGGTGTACCTTGTGTTGATCATTATTGAGATGTTGCATGAATAGACCAGATTGTGAATAAAGTATATAACTGGTTCCAACTTTAAATAATGGATTGAGTTTGCATCTGAAAATGTATTGGAAATCTTATATTGATATATATACAATCATTCCAACCAGTTATATATGTAATGGTAATATTAGGGTTACGGTTTATCGTGAAGAGTGAGTATTGCTTCAAAAATGATTATGGAATCAAAAATAATGTGTTTAGAAAGAAGTCTAGTGAAAAGACCAGTAAAGAAACATGGAGGAATACATGTGTTCTGAAGTAGTAAGTAAATGAGAGTGAACCAAATGCCTATAATTTTGTGAAGTTGTGGGTGAAAAAATATATCCTATGATGTCCATATACTGAAAAAATAGTAATGTACCAGTGTTGAGTAAAAATGAACTTCAAAATACACATCATGTCCCATAGCAATCTACTTGCATTGATGTTAAACTGGGTCAGGTACTGTAGAAATATTAGGATTTGTATGCACCACCTACTGAACTTAGTATTCAGTAGTAGGAAACCAATATGTATTACAGGTGTATAAATATTGCTGAAAATAATCTTGTAAAAAGTGGATTTTGAACCCACATACATGAATATAAATGAATTTAGGGAGTGTATAATAAGACACATATTTTTCATATTTTTTTAAAATCTGGAGAATATATATACATATATATATATATATAATATATATATAATATATATACATATATATACATATATAATAGATATATATATGTATATATATACACATATATATTTTTTTCCAGATTTAAAAAAAATACATACACACACACACACATTAATATTTAGCAATATATATGCCAATCGAAATTCATCATGAAATATAATTCATCCACATATCCAAAAATATTCATTTTACTGAACATGGATTTATATATAGTGTTTTTCACTAGGAAGCTCACCCATAGGTTGAATTTTCAGTCCCATCATTATTTAGGGAGAGTCATCTGTTCTCAAAATTTTATATTCCAAAATCAGGGAGCTCACAAGATTGTCCGTGTGATACCAGGTAGGATATTATATATATATGTATAAAAAAATACATGTGCTGAATAGGATACAGAGAAAGGGAGACAGGAATTTATATATGTGATAATTTTAAAAAATAATGGAGAAATATTACAATGAAAAGTTGACTAGATTTAAAAAACATACTCTTGATAATGCAGAAGGCAAATAGAAGTATACACCATGCTTCCTATGAAAGGCCTGTATTTCTATTCGGTTAGGTTTCTTTCTCTCCATGATATTAGGATTAGTAGTCAGAGTCTAGTAGGGTATGGGTTAGTGTCAGGGATTCAGTATTTCAAATGGAAAAAAGGAAAATGAATCTAATGTGTATGCAAAAATGTGATACACAAAAATCTTCCCTCTCTCATCCAGAACAATGCCTTGACATAACCATCGCTAAAAGTAAGACACAATTAGAGGAGAGGAGTTAGAAAATCTGAATATATATGTGGAATGGAAAATGCTCAGGAGTTCACAACACTGGAGGTGGTAGAACAGTTTCCAAAAGTAAGGGAGAGGGTAAACAATCCAGAAACATGGAGCTGTGCTGGCCTTCAGACTTCTTGAGAAACTTCCTCTGAGGTTGGGAACAAGAAATATATGTAATTGTTAGGAGATTTAGCTTCGTTTGTAGTGACACCATGAAATCTGGGTCTGCATCTCTATGACCTGGAGCACATGGTCCTTATTTTATAATTAACATGAGGGAGAAGTTCTGAATTCTCTCTTTGTAGGTAAACTGTGGCAACTGGGAGCTAAGTGTATTTCCGTGTGGACTGTGAAGCCATTTGGTGATCCTCCACTTTCCAGGGTGTTTCTTACTGCTGCACTGGGAGTTTGGTATTTGCTTCACGAAATACAAGGAGTTCAACTGGGACAAAATGCTGGAGGGAGTTCTGTCATGTGTGGTTGGTCAGGGACGCAAAGAGAATGTACGAACCAGGCTTCTATCCTACATAGCTTTCACCTTGACTATAGCAACCTGATTCTGAACATTTCCCTGAAACCTCTCCATATGACAAGATGCCTTTACATATAAAGGTCTCCTGCCTGCACCATGTCAGTCGCAAGTCTTTTGAAGCCAATGGAAGATCCAGGTGGTCCTACCAAAAATATTTATTTACACACCTACAGTCCACTTCTCTAGGCCCACTACTCATTAGGCTCCAAATTACTGGCATCTCTGTTCTACACCATTTTCACGAAAACCAGTCAATCAAGGCACTCTTTGGTACACTCATGATCAGCAACAGGAAATCCAAAGTTTATCCAGTGCCACCTGGTCATGGGAATTTCAAAAATTTTATGGTATGAATCTAGTCATTTTTCAAAAATGAAGTTAGAGGCACTGTGGGTTTCAATTAATTCAGGAACCATTAAATGGTGAGGAAGCTCATTTCAATGAAAGCTCTGGAGAACACTCACAGAAAAGCCTTCCAAAAGACTGGCCAAAAGGTCACATGAATCCAGACACATTGAGGTGTACAATGTGAGGTCCATATGTGTTTGGACTCTCAACTAGGGCTGCCAAGTCTTTAAGAATTAAATCATGTTATATCCTGGCTCAGAATCCCCGAGCTCTGTGGAAAGCCATCCTGGGCCTAGATCTCAATTTCCAAAGGCGATTCTCACGTGTGGCCTAGTAAAATCCCAAGAGAACTCACGACAATACTTCTCTGAGGTCAGATCCAGAACTCATTCTTTAAGGGGAATCACACCAGAGTTCAAGCCCAGGTGATCCGAGTCATCTTTTCCAACTACCACACAAATTACCACAATTAAAACAAGAACACTCCCATATGGCCCTCATCTTCTTTCATATTGACACTCATAATAATTTTGCTGGAGGTTTCCATGAGGGGAGCAGACCAAGACAGTGTTCAAAATAAGCTCCTTTGACCCTCATTTGCCTATAGTAAAGGTGGCCTGGACACCCATCCTGTGAACCAGGAGTGATCAAATAGGCCTGCCATTAATACCGCTCCAATTCTCCAATTTGAGGCCTACTGACTATTTGGTTTAGATTCTTTATGTGAATTTTAGTCATGAAATAACCAAGCACCTATGGGCTAGCCTCTGCAGGTTTTGAAGAACTCATTTGACCCAAAGGATCCCTATTTTCACTTGATGGAGTTCAGGAACCTTACAGAGGAAGTCGAGAGACTTCATCCCAATGGCTGCTCTTTCTGCCATTTTTCCTTTGGATGCAAACATGGGAACTTTCTTTAGATCCACAGGTGCTGAGAATCTAAGCCTCAGCCACACACAGGGCCAGGGGGCTGATTCAGTCACATCCCTTTTCAAAGCACTTAAGAAAAGAGCCACAGGTATGCCCAATCATTTCCATTTGGAAACTGTTTTCTTCAGGCTTCACAAAGGGGTGGCCAGATGCAAAGAACTTCCTGACATTCAGGCAACAGAACAATAGGTAAGCAAAAGGCCCAAAGCAGGGTTTCTCCTCTGAGACTGTCCTCGTCACACTGATATCTGAGTTTTCTGAGATGCTCGCCATCACCTACAGCTATCCAGTACATGGCTATGTCACAGAGCTTGGAGGTGGTACATATCTTGGACACAAAACCATGGGCCTATTCTTGAAATTGGCCGGAATTCAGGACAAAAATAGAAACTTAGGAAGGTAGCAGGTGTTGCTCATCGATAAGGCAAGCTACAGTCCATTCATAAACGGGGCAATATGAATGCTGAGAAGCTTTCTACTAGACACGACACATCCATTGATGAATTCTCTTTTCTAATGTCTACAACCACGGAAACAGTGGAATACACAGACATAGAAACACTCGCCCTGTGAAAAGACTTACTAGAAACAGTCCACTTCAAATGAAACCAACCGACTGTCCTACCTATTCTCAGAAAATGAGACAAAACCACAAACCCACAACCACACCCACAAAGGCAACTCCTTCCCCTAAGTAGGTCTTTGACTATCCGGAGTGTCCTCTGACTTGTAGGCCATAATACGTTCCCCCGAAATGGCCTGTCCTGTCTCAGATCTGGTCTCCTTGGCAAACTCTGTGAACTTCTCAGGAGCCAACGGTGAGCCACTAACGACTTTCTCAAGAAAAGCCCCGCTTCCGAGCTTTCCTGGCATTTGGCCTTCTCACGTCTGAAGGTACCAAGAAAGACTGACTGCATTTAGTAAATCCAAACAAGTGAGACCATAGGGACTGGGACTTGGACTGGCTATGGGTGCCTGGCTTCCTGGATCCAAAGTTCAGAGAGTTCCATCACCATGGAAGTGAGGTGAGGTCACTTCCTTCCTGAACTGAATGAGGTCCCTGTCTTGGCAACCACTTTGTCTTAACTGTTACTTCCAAGGGTCCCATGAGATTGAGGCTGCCCCTACTTCCTGTGACAATTTCACAAGTTAGAATGGTATATCAACCATAGGCACCCAGGAATAGATCTCCACACAGGCCTGTTTTGGTCCATGTTCTCTACATTAAGAAGAGAATCTGATTCAGACACAACCTTTTATCCTGACTGGGTTGTTTGCCATGGAAGATGACTTTTGGTCTCTCAGGTCCTTCATAGCTGCCTACATCTTCTCCAGGGATCTTTTCTGCATGGGCCTTTGAGGTTATCAGCAGGTGGAAGTTTCCCTACATTTCTGTATTGTAAAATCAACTCTTTCCCTGCTGTTCTATAAAGTTAGATTGAGGGAATAGTGTATGATTATGGTTAAAAACATGTTTGATTTGGGTTAGAAATCATTGTGCTGGATGAATAATGGTATTGGGAACCTGCTATGTGTATAAGAATATATAGGTGTAATATATGTATGAAAAAAGAAATCTAAGTATGATTTGAAGGCCAGAAGGGCATTGGGCCCTTGATTGGGATATGCAGCATTGAATTACGTTCTGCAGAGATGTCTCAGATAAATCGATATACAATGGCATAGGACCTTGTACTTTGCATGAATTAATGTAGAAGGAACATCCAGTCAAAAAAGGATAGTCGGTAGTGAAAGGTTAATAAAATAGGTACTTGCTATTTCCTGTTTTTCTGTATGCTTAAAAAAACACTGTTGAAATCTTGAGAAATGTTTGCTAATCTTGTTCTAGAATGTACTGTTCCCAACTGCCAAACTGCAGAATGTACTGACTCACTCGGTGTCACACGAACCGCCCACTCACCCTTACACATCAGTAAACTTCCCTCCCTTCCATCTCCAAGGAATGTATGTAAGCTCTGCATAAGCTGTTCTCAGAGCTCTCTGATCTATTTAAGTTAGCTGTGAGCCCCAGCAAGCTGGACGCAAAATAACCCTTTGCTGTTGCATGAGACAGTCTCTTGGTAGTCTCTTCCTCCAACACTCACCTGACCTTTACATATTGAGGTTCCACCGAGTTCCGGCAGTGGCGGATGAGAGACCCCAACGGGCTCCTCTCGGAGCAAGTAAGGCGCCTCTTTCTGGTTTCAGGTGTCATGTTAGGGCTTGGCAAAATTGCTGGCGATGAAGAGCCTGGGGTCTCTCCGACGGTGGCTGAGAGACGTGTCACAGAGACATAGGGCACCTCCCTGGGGGACCCCAAAGAGGACTCGGAGAATCAAGGAACAATTGCTTCATCGACTCAGTGATATTTTCTTTTAGATTCGGTATTGCCATCCTATCTGGTTTTGCCGGCTACGCATTCCTGGTCTCAGTGTTGGATGTCCATTGCCTGTCTTTATGGTCTTGTCTTATCTGTGTCATGTGTCTTTGCTTTTACTGTTTGTGTACCTTTCATTATGGGACAGAGCACTTCAATGCCTCTGTCCCTGACCCTTGATCACTGAACCAAAGTCCGCTTAAGGGCTCAGAATCTTTCTTTTTTTAGTAAAACGCTGGACCTGGCAGACTCTCTGTGCCTCAGAATGGCCCATCTTTGGAGTCGTATGGCCCCAAGAAAGATCTTTCTACTTCCCACTAATTTATAAAGTCAGAGATATTGTCTTTCAGCCAGGGCCACATAGCCATCCTGATCAACAGCCATATATCTTAACTTTTCAGGACCTCTGCAAATCTCCTCCTCCATGGGTGAAGCCTTTCCTTGCCCATGCCTCTGCTCATACTCCTTCCCACATGATCTCTCAAACCCTCACCTCTTCCTCCTCCTCCACCCTCTGTTTTCCCTGAGTCACAAGATTTGACTCTACTGGACTCTTCCTCCTCTCCTTATCCCCTGCCCTCGTCCCCTAACACACAACACACTCTAAGTGATTCCCCTGCTGCTGACTAAGCCTCTCTACCATTGGAGGAAGCTAAGCTGATAATAGGATCTGATAATGGACCGATGTTCATGGCCCAGGTAAGTCAGGGGTTAGCCAGGAACCTGGGGATTAATTGGAAGTTATATTGTGCTTATAGACCCCAGAGTTCAGGACAAGTAGAAAGAATGAATAGAACCATTGAAGAGACCTTAACGAAATTAAGCTTAGAGACCAGCATAAAAGATTGGACTGTGCTACTGACTTATGCAATGTTTCATGCAAGAAAAAATCCTTCTGTTTCTTTGAGTAACCTTACCCCCTGAGAAGTTCTCTATGGTGGCCCTCGTCCAGTAAGGGTCCTAAGCCCAACTGTAAGACCTAAGGATCCTTTCCACACCCTCTTGCTTGACAGACTTAAAGCTCTTGAAAGAACTCAGTGATACCTGTGA
This sequence comes from Callospermophilus lateralis, assembly GCF_048772815.1. Classification (NCBI taxonomy): domain Eukaryota; kingdom Metazoa; phylum Chordata; class Mammalia; order Rodentia; family Sciuridae; genus Callospermophilus; species Callospermophilus lateralis. Next base: position 998,911 of record NW_027514431.1, read on the forward strand.
AAATAGCTGCCGACTGCGTAACAAACTGTGTACCAGGGGATTCCACATCCATATCAAATAAGAGACTTCATGTATGTAAGATGACATCAGGTGTCATCCCTGGAACCCAGCTGTAAAGGACCATACCAGGTGCTACTTATAACACCTACAGTGGTAAAGGTATACAGAATCACTTCTTGGATCCATGCCTCTCATCTCAAGCCTGCTCCTTGTCCAGAATCTTTCTGGAAACTGGAAAAGACTGGTAACAGTTTCAAATTGTGTATTCGCCATGTGGATAAGGTTATATACTCTCCCCTTGGCCACAAGTAGTCCTAACCCTCATCAGCCTTTTAAGCAGCGATGGCTGATCACAAATCCTACTGGAAAAGTGTATAATCGATCTCACATACATCCCCCTTCGGGACCTGGTGGCCATCTCTCCACCCAGACATTTGTCAGCTGGCCATAGGTTTTTTCTATTGGGATATCCCTGATGAAGAAAATCCCACTAAAATACCATTAAATCCCTTGTGTACCATAGATAATGGAAACAAACATTATGGATGTAGGGACACGCGAGCCAGATGCAGGTTGGCTATCCTAGATTACTTGTTTGCCCGGGAAACTATCAAAGCCACAAACAGTAACGGCTGTGTGGGGGAAAAACCGACTTCTTCAGTATGTCATGGAGATGTGAGCATACAGAGGCTGCCTGATGGAACCCAATACTTCATCAAATTCAGTACACAGCATTGGCCATATTACCAAGTAGACAACAGAAAAAGGATGGCCCCCAGAGGGGTCTCTAGATCCTCAAATTTTGCGTGACCTTTTTAACTTCTGCAAGTGCTCAAAAGGGTGAAAGGAGATTCCCCTATGTGGAAGCCCTTTCCCTCCTTCACTCACATCCTGAACTATGCTTCTCCAATAGATTTTTATCCTCAGCCTTCTGCTCCAGACTCTCTGCTGTCACTCCCACCTCAGCAACGTGATTTCTCCCCTCCAATTACTAGATCAGAATCCCAAACCTCCACCAGTTCTCAGACAATTGCCCGCTTGTGAGGTAGCAGGTACTGAGGTACCCCTCCACCCACTCACTCCTCTCTCTTCCTGTCAGTGCCCACACCGGGTCCCACCAGGTCCTCTTTCCAGCTAACCCAAAGCTCAAACGAGCTGAGGAGAGCTCTCAGACCCTTATCCAAGATGTAATATAAATGGCCATTAAAGTTGCTTTGTCATCACTGAAAACAGGTTACTAAAATTTAAAGTCCCTCACAGGATTTTGGGATACTCACTCCCGTTTTCTGCTCTTCTCTACCTGTTCTACTGCTCAAGTTTTTTGCTAGGAAATTCCCAAACACCTTTCCAATTATTCTTTTACATCTCTCTTTTTCCTCATTCTCAGATCCTCGGAGCTTCTCTCAGCCCCACCTTCCCCGTATTCCCCCTCTGTACCAGGCCCACAGAAAAGTCTTAAATGTCCTTCTCCAGAAGTCTTCACCATGGCTGACTTTAGAACTTTCAGCATAGAGTTTCTATAAAGAGTTCAATGTAGATAAACTTTCTCTTTTTGTATTGCCCTGTTATACTTGGCCACTGGCTAAAAAACTCAGTACTTCTAAGCTAGACAACCCCTAACTAGTTTTTCACAAAATATGTGAACAAGTCCTCTGGCCTTCAGCTGGGGCTTCACAGAAATGGCCACATTTCTAAGATAAAGAAATTACCAACTGGGCTCCGTTGTAACAGCTGGCAGGGGGAAAATAAGAAAGGGAATAAAAAGCTCTCCTCCTCCCAGGTGTCCTTGAAAATTTAACTTGCCCAGAACAGAGGAAAAATCAGAAACATATACTGCTTTTTTGAACTTCTGCAGACTGTAAACTTCTGAGCCCCATCCCTTATATGTTGGGTACACAATTCTGAAACTACCTAAACTTGAGTTTCAGGGGACTAATTGATTACAACAGAAGCAATGCCCTCTGAATCCAGTTGCAACAATATAGGACTGTTTCCCTGTCTTCAGTGCTATCTTAGGTGCCTTGCCTTGTCTGTCCCTACAACAGCATAATTCTATATACTTAAACATTGTTTATGTTTTCATGAAATGGTCAACAGATGTGATTATTTTGAAATGTTGCAGATGTTTCCCAGAAAGCTCTATCATGACACAGGTTCGTTTGAAGATCAAATAGGGGGGGGCATACAACCGGTTCCACTGGGAACTTGTATCCCTCACTTTAGCCATCCTATTAGGAATAGGAGTTGCTGCACGGGTGGGCACAGGAACCACTGCCATTGTCCATGGGACACAACAAATGACCCAATTAGAAGAAGCAATAGAGCAAAACTAAGATATTAGAAACCTCCATCAGAGCTTTGCATGAATCTTTAACCTCTCTCTCTGAAGTTGTTTTAAAGAACAGTTGAGGGTTGGACCTCCTCTTCATTAGAGAAGGGGGCCTTTGTGCTGCATTGAGGGAAGGATGTTGTTTTTATGCTGACCATACTGGAGTTGTAATAAAATCTATGAGTAAATTTAAAAGACACCTTGAAGAGCATCAACAAGAGAGAGAGGCCCAAAAAGGGTGGCTTGAGTCTTGGTTCACACACTCCTCCTGGTTAACTACGTTTTTATCAACCCTGGCCGGTCCAATAATAATCCTCATATTATTGCTAACTATAAAATCCTGTTTGCTCAACCGTGTAATTTCTTTTCTCCAGGCTCAAATTGGACGAGTTAAACTTATGGTAATACCCCACTAGCAGACATAGAATGTGACACCCTCCAATGATCATTTTTATGATTAAAAGTAGCCAGAAGAAGAAGTGGGGAATTAAAGTTTAATAAAATAGGTACTTGTCACTTCTTGTTTTTCTGTATGCTTAACAAAACACTATTGAAATCTTGAGAAATGCTTGCAAATCTTGTTCCCAGAATGTTCTGTCCCCAACTGCCCAACTGCAGAATGTACTCCCTCACTCAGGTGAATGCAAACCACCCTCTCACCCTGACCCATCAATAAAATTCCCTCCCTGCCCTCTCCAGGGAAAGTATATAAGCTCTATTTAAGCTATTCTCAGGGCTATCTGCTCTATTCAAGTGATCTCAGAGCCCCAGCATGCTGGACACCCAAAAAACCCTTTGATGTTGCAAGAGATAGTCTGTTGGTGGTCTCCTCCTCTGAAGCTCGCCCCAAATTTACTTGGATGATTAAATGTAGAAGAGAACATTCAGTCAAAAACGATAGTCTGTAGCATTAGGAAGATAGTCAGTACTTTTATGAAGAAGGGTGAGTATAGGAATTGGAAAAAAATTTCTTTAGCAATAGGGTTTCGATTAGAGAGTGAATGTAAATGTCAGCACAGGTGAAGAGTCAGTCACAATGATGAACTGGGGAAAATATGTAGGAAAGCAGATATCAATAGAGACATTACAAAATCAGGCAAAGTATAAAGTGAGTGATAGGATTAGATATTTTGAACAGGGTTGAGTTTAAATATATAATCTTAGGAAGAAACAAATATGTAGTCACAATTAGGATTGACATTTGAGAGCATTAGGCAAATTTCAGGTGGATGAATATTTCTCAGAATAATCTTGTGAATAGTTGATTATAAATACACATAATAAACATGAATGAATTTAGGGAGTGTATATAAGACACATATATTTCATATTTTGAAAAATCTGGAGAGTGTATATATATATATATATATATATATATATATATATATATATATATATATACAAAACACACACACAGACAAAAAAGTAGCAAAATATATGTCAATCAAAATTCATTATAAAATATATATCATCCACAGATCTAAAAACATTAATTTTACTGAACATGGATTTATGTATAATGCTGTTCAACTAGCAAGCTCAACCATAGGTTGAATATCCAATTCCAACAAGTTTAGTAGGAGTGATCTCTTCTAACAATTTGTATCTGCCAAGTCAGCCACCTCACAAGAATGTACGTGTGGTACCAGGGAGGAATCTATATGTCCATATAAGAATACAGAGAAAGGGAGACAGGAATTCACATATTTGTTAACCTTAAAAATACATGGACAACTATTTCAACAATAAATTGACTAGATTCATAACTCCAACTCTGTATCATGCAAAAGAAAAGTACAACAATACACCAGGCCTACTCTGAACTGCTTGTATTTCGATTCTGTTTGGGTTATTTTTCTCCATCATATTAGAATTAGTAGTCAGAGTCTGGTCGGGTATGGGTTAGAGTCAGGGATTCAGTATTTTGAATGGAAAATAGAAAACTGAATCCAATGTTTATGCAAATATATGCTACAGAAAATTCTTCCCACTCTCCTCCAGAACAATGCCTTGACATTACCTTCGCCCCAAGTAAGACACAATTAGAAGAGAAGAGTTAGAAAATCTGTGAATACCTATCAGGAATGGAAAATGCTCCAGATTTCACATCTTTGGAGGCGGTAGAGGAGTTTCCAAAAGTAAGGGACAGGGTAAACACTCCACAAATATTCAGCTCTGCTGGCCTAAAGACTTTTTGAGAATCTGCCTTTAAGGTTGGACACTTAAAATATATGTTGTTTTCAGGAGCTTTAGCTTTATTTGTAGTGAGACAATCAAAGCTCGATCTGCATCTATGTGACCTGGAGGACATGGTTATTTATTTTTCAATAAAAATGAGGCAGCAGTGCTGAATTCTATCTTTGTAGGTAAACTGTGGCCACTGAGGGCTAAGTGTCTCCCCGTGTGGACTGTGAAACAACTTGGTCATCCTCCAATTATCGTGGTGTTTCTTGCTGCTGCACTGGGAGTTTGGAATTTGCTTCATTAAATACAACGAGTTCAAATGGGAAACAGTGCTGAAGGGAGTTCTGTCAGCTGTGGTGTGCAGGGTCTCCAGGAGAATGCACCAACCAGGGTTCTATCCCACGTAGCTTGCCCCCTTGACAATAGCAACATGATTCTGAACATTGCCCTAAAACCTCTCCATATAAAAATATGCCTTTACGTATATGGGTCTGATGGCTGCACCATGTCAGTCTCAAGCCATTAGGAAGCCAGTGGAAGATCCACATGGCCCCACCACAGATGTTTTATCACTCACTTGCGTAACACTTCTCTAGGCCCACTACTCACTAGGCTTCTACTTACCAGCATCTCTGTTCTACACCATTTTCCTGAAACCCAGTCAATCAAGGCCCTGTCTGGTATATTCATGATCATCAACAGGACATCAAAGGTCCTCCAGTGACATCTGGTCATGGGAATTTTAAAAATTTCATGGTAATTATCTAGCAATTTTTCACGGATGAAGTTGGAGGCACTGTGGTTTGCAATTCATTCAGGAACCATTAAAGGGTTAGGAAGCTAATTTCAGGGAAAGCTCTGGAGCACTCTCACAGGCAAGGCTACCCAAAGAGTGGCCAAAAAGTCACATGAAGCGAGGCCAATTGAGGTCTATAAAGCGAGGTCCATGTGTGTTTTGAATCTCAATAATGCATGCCAAGTCTTTCAGAATAAAATCATGTAATATCCTGGCTGAGATTCGCAGTGTTCTGTGGAAAGCCAACCTGTGCCTAGATCTCAGGTTCCAATGGCAACTTCATGCCTGGCCTCCTAAAATCCCAACACAATTCATGGCAATACTTCTCTCAGGTCAGTTCCAGAACTCAGTCTATAAGGAGAATCACACCAGAGTTCAAGTCCAGGTGGACCCAGACAACTCTTCCAACCGCGACTCAAATGAAAACAATTAAAACCAAAATACTCCCTCATGGCCCTATTCTTCTTCCATATAGACACTAATCATAACCTCTTCCTGGAGTTTTCCATGAGTTGTGCAGCCCAAGAGAATGTCCAAAATAAGCTTCTTGCACCTCTTTTGCCTAACTTCAGGGTGGCCTGGGCACCCTTCCTGTGAATCAGGAGTGATCAAATAGGCCTGCCCTTAATACTGCTCCGCTTATCCAATTTGAGGCTCTCTGACTGTGGGGTCTAGATTCTTTATGTGAATTGGAGTCATGAGAAAAGCCAAGACAGTGTCCAAAATCAGCTCGCTTGCCCCTCATTTGCCTAAAGTCAGGGTGGCCTGGACACCGTTTCTGTGAACGAGGAGTGATCAAATAAGCCTGCCGTTAATACTTCTGTGTTTCTCCAATTTGACGCCTACTGATTTCAGGTATCAATTCTTTATGTGATTTGGAGTTATGCGAAAACCCAAGCACCTCTGCAGGGAATTGAAGAACTCATTTGACCCAAAGAATCCCTATTCTCACTTGATGGAGTTCAGGAAATTAACAGAGGAAGGCAAGAGACTTCATCCATAATGAATGATTTTTTTTTTTTGCCATTATGGCTTTGGACGCACACATGGGACCATTCTTTAGATCCATCAGGTGCTGAGAATCTAAGTCATAGACACAAACATGGCCAAGAGACTAATTCAGACACATACCTTCCCAAAGCAATTAAGCAAAGAGCCACAGGTGATGACATTCATTTCCATTTGAAAACTGTTTACTTCAGGCTTCACAAAGTGGTGGATTGAGGCAAAGAACTTCCTGACATTCAGTGCAAAACAACAATAAGTAAGCAAAAGGCCCAAAGCAGGGTTTCTCCACTGAGACTTTCCTGGTCACACTGATATCTGCATTTTCTGAGATGCTCGCCATTCTCTTCAGCTATCCAGTACATGGCCATGTCACAGAGTTTGGAGGTGGTACATATTTTGGACACAAATCCTTGAGCCTATTCTGGATAGTGGCCAGAATTCAGGAAGAAAACAGCAACTTAGAAAGATAGCAGGTGTTGCACATCAAAAAGACAAGCTGCACTCCATTCATATATTGGGCAGGTTGAATTATGGGAAGATTTACACTAGACAGTACACATCCATTAATGCATTCTCTTTTCCAATATCTACAACAACGGACACAGTGGGATACACAGACATAGAAACACTTGCCTTGTCAAATGACTTACTAGAAACTGTCCACTCCAAACCAAACTAATCGCCTTTCCCATCTATTCTCAGAACATGAGACAAAACAATAAACCCATACCCACTCCCACAAAGGCACCTCCTTCCCCCAATTAGGTCTGTGACTATCCAGATTGTCCTCTGACAGGTGGGCCATACTATGTTCCCCTGAAATGGTCCGTCTTCTCTAAGATCTGGTGAAATATAAGTATGAAAACAGAAATCTAGGTATGATTTGAAGCCCAGAAGGGTTTTTCCCTTGATTGGGATACTTAGCTTTGAATTATGCTCTGCAAAGTTGTCTCAGATAATTCGATATACAATGGCATAGGACCTTTTACATTGGATGATTGAATGTAGAAGAGAACATCCAATCAAAAAGGGATAGTCGGTAGGATTAGGAAGATAGTCGGTAGATTTAGAAAGAAGAGTGATTAAAGGATTTGGAGATTTGGACCAAAAGTTCTTTAGCAATAGGGTTTCGATTATAGAGTGAATGTAAATGTCAGCACATATGAAGTGTCAGTCACTAGGATCAACTTGGGAAAATATGTAAAAAAGCAGATATCAATACAAACATTATGAAATCAGGCAAAGTATAAAGTGAGTGATAGGATTAGACATTTTCAACAGGGTTGAGTTTGAATATATAAATTAGGAAGAAACAAATATGTAGTCACCAATAGGATTGACAATTGACAGCATTAGGCAACCTGGACATGGATGTTTTTAGTAATCCATGTACACTTTACATTTAGGCTTTGGTACAATCATAAATGTGACCTTTACATTTTTTTGTCCAGAATATTACTTTGATTAAATGTATATGTACATCAGGTGACATGAGTATGTCTTCCACCATTTCTGCGAGCAATATATTGAAGATGTAAAATGAGAATCAGGGTTACAAAGAGGTGTACCCTGTGTCTATGAATATAGAGATAAAGCATGAATAGACCCTAATGTGAATAAATAATATAACTTTTTTCAACTTTAAAAAATGAATTGATCTAATATCTGAAAAATTAAAGGAAATCGTATATTGATATACAATCATTCATTCCAACCAGGTATATATGTAATGGAAATATTTGTGTTTTGGTTTATCATGAAGAGTGTGTGAGTTTTGCTTCAAAATGATTATGGAAATTCAAAATAATGTGTTTGGAAAGAAGTCTCATGAAAAGACCAGTCAAGAAACCCTGACAATACATGTGTTCTGAAGCAAGAAGTGGTGAAAGTTGAAACAAATGCATATTAATTTGTGAACTTGTGGATGAAATGTATATCCTATGATGTGCAAAAACTGAAGAAATAATAATGTACCAGTGTCGAATACAAATGAATAAAGAATTACGTATCATGTCCCATAGGAATCTACTTGCATTGATGTTAGACTGGGTCAGTTACTGTAGAATAATTAGGATTTGTATGCATCATTCCCTGAAGTTAGTTTTCAGTACTAGGAAACAAATATGTATTTCAGGTGGATGAATATTTCTGAGAATAATCTTGTGAAATGTTGATTAAAAATCTACATACATGAACATGAATGAATTTAGAGATTGTATATTAGACACATATATTTCATATTTTGAAAAATCTGGAGAGTGTATACACACACACACACACAAATAAAAAACACTCACAGACATTAAAAAGTAGCAATATAAATGCTAATCGAAATTCATCAGTAAATATATATCATCCACAGATGCAAAAATGTTTATTTTACTGAACATGAGTTTATGTATAATGTTGTTCTACTAGGACGCTCCCTATAGGTTGAATTTTCAGTTCCAACAGCGTTTAGGAGGAGTGATCTCTTCTCACAATTTGTATCTGCCAAGTCAGCCACCTCACAAAGATGTACGTGTGATACCTGGTAGGATTCTATATATGCATATAAATATATAAGTGTGAATAGGCTAAAGAGAAAGGGAAACATGTATTCTCATATTTGTTAACTTTAAAAGCACATGGAGATCTTTTTCTATTAAACATTGACCAGATTTATAACTCCTACCTTGTATAATGCAAAATGCAAGTCCAACTATACAACATGCCTCCAATGAACTGCTTGTATTTCTATAGGTTTGTGTTATTTTTCTCTATCATATTAGGATGAGTTGTCTGAGTCTAGTAGGTATGGGTTAGTGTCAGGGATTCAGTATTTCAAAAGGAAAATTGGAAATTGAATCCAATTTGTATGCAAATATATGCTGCACAAATATCCTCCCACTCTCATCCAGAACAATGCCTTGAAATTACCTTCACCCCAAGTAAGACACAGTTAGAGGAGAATAGATAGAAAATCAGTGAATACATATCTGGAATGGAAAATGCTCAGGAGTTCACAACCTTGGAGGTTGTAGAGGAGTTTCCAAAAGTAAGGGACAGGGTAAACACTCCACAAACATGGAGCTCTGCTGGCCTAAAAACTTTTAGAGCAACTGCCTCTGAGTTTGGGAACGTGAAAATTATGTTGTTGTCAGGAGAATTGGCTTCCTTTGTAGTGAGACCATCAAAGCTGGGTCTGCCTCTATGTGACGTGGAGGACATGGTATCTTATTTTCCAATGAACATGAGGTAGCAGTGTTGATTTTCTTCTTTTTAGGTAAACTGTGGCCTCTGGGGACTAAGTGTCTCCCCGTTGGACTGTGAAGCCATTTGGTCCTCCTCCACTTTTTGTGGGGTTTTTGCTGCTGAACTGGGAGTTTGGTATTTGCTTCATGAAATTCAAGGAGTTCAACTGAGACACAGTGCTGGAGGGAGTTCTGCCATGTGCGGTGGTTAAGAGTCTGCAGAATAACGCACTAACCACGCTTCTATCCCTCAAAGCTTGCCACATTGCATCCTTGTCCATAGCAACCTGATTCTGAACATTGCCCTGAATCCTCTTCATATAACAAGATGCCTTTAATTACAAGGGTCTGCTGGCTGCTTCATGTAATCCACAAGCCATTTGGAAGCCAATGGAAGATCCACATTGCTCCAACAGAGATGTTTTATCACACTCCTGCCCACCAAAGCTCTAGGCCCACTTCTCAGCAGGCTGCAACTTTCTGGCACCTCTGTTCTACACCATTTTCATGAAACCCAGTCAAGCAAGGCACTGTCTGGTACATCCATGATCAGCAACAGGACATCCAAAGGTTCTCCAGTGCCACCTGGTCATGGGAATTTCAAAAATTTCATGGTATTTATTTAGACATTTTTCAAGGATGAAGTTGGAGGCACTGTGGGTTTCAATTCATTCAGGAACCAGTAAATGGTGAGCAAGATTATTTCAATGAAAGCTCTGGAGAACCCTCACAGGCAAGGCTTCCCAAAGAATGGCCAAAAGGTCACATTAAGCCAGGCCCATTGAGGTCTACAATATGAGGTCCATGTGTGTTTTCACTCTCAACTATGGCTGCCAAGTCTTTCGAATGAAATCATGTGATATCTTGGCTGAAATTCCCAGAGCTCTGTGGAAAGCCACTCTGGGGCTAGATCTCAGTTTCCAAGGGTGACTCTCATACATGGCCTCTTAAATCACAACACAATACATCCCAATACTTCTCTGAGATCAGTTCCTGAACTCAGTCTATAAGGGGAATCACACCAGAGTTCAAGCCCAGGTAGACCTTGTTATGTCTTCCAACTGTCACACAAATATCCACAATTAAATCCAAAACACTTCCACATGGCACTCATCTTCTTCCATTTACACGATCATCATAACCTCTGGCTGGAGGTTTCCATGAGGGGTGCAGCCCAAGACAGTGTCCAATATAACCTCCCTTGTCCCTCTTTTGCCTAAAATCAGGGGGGCCAGGACATCCTTCCAGTGAACCAAGAGTGATCAAATAGGCCTGCCATTAATATGGCACTGCTTCTCTCATTTGAGGCCTACTGACTGTGTGTTTTAGATTCTTTATGTGAATTGGAGTCTCGAGAAAAACCAAGCACTTATGGGCTAGCCTCTGCAGGGTTTTGAGGAACACATTTGAACCAAATGATCACTGTTCTCACATGATGGAGAACAGGACACTTACAGAGGAATGCGAGAGACTTCATCCACACTGACTGCTCTTTTGTCCATTTTCGTTTTGGATGCACACATGGGATCCTTCTTTAGATCCATCAGGTGCTGAGAATCTAAGCCACAGTCTCACACAGGGCCAAAAGACTGATTCAGACACATCCCTTTCCAAAGCAATTAAGCAAAGAGCCACAGGTGATGCCCTTTCATTTCCATTTGAAAACTGTTTCTTTAGGCTCTACAATGGTGTGGCCTGAGGCAAAGGCCTTCCTGACATTCAGGGCAACAGAACAATTGATGAGCAAAAGGCCCAAAGCAGGGTTTCTTCACTTAGAATTTCCTGGTCAAACTGATATCTGAGTTTTCTGAGATGCTCCCATTTCTTTCAGCTATCCAGTACATGGCCATGTCACAGAGCTTGGAGGTGGTACATATTTTGGACACAAAACCATGAGCCTATTCTGGAGAGTGGCCAGAATTCAGGAAGAAAACCGGAACTTAGGAAGATTGTTGGAGTTGTCCACCCATAAGTCAAGCCGCAGTCCATTCATAAATTGGGCAGAATTCAGGAAGAAAACAGGAACTTAGGAAGATTGTTGGAGTTGTCCACCCATAAGTCAAGCCGCAGTCCATTCATAAATTGGGCAAGTTGAGTCTAGACAGGACACATCCAATGATTCATTCTCTTTTCTAATATCTAAAACCACGGACACAGTGGGATACACAGACAAAGAAACACTGGCCTTGTCAAACGACTTACCAGAAACAGTTCACTCCAAACCTGCTGGGAGCCATCAGCCAAGTAGGTATGACAATCTCCTTGCCAGCTTACTTCCATGCTGTCTGTGGAAGGACTTCTGAAAGGTGACCTTGCTCAAGGACCAGGGCAGGATCCGTGTTTAGGGTGTTCCCCCTTTAGAATAGGGCGGTTTAGCATAATAGGAGATTAGGGTGTTCCCCCTTTAGAATAGGGAAGTTTAGCATAATAGGAGAGTAGGGTGTTCCCCCTTTAGAATAGGGCGTATCCTGCTGCTGAGTTCCTCTTGAGTGCTTAGGGTCAGACAGTATATTTTGGGAGACAGAAGCCCATGCGGGTGGATTTAGGCAGGAGTGGATTTGGGAGAAGTGGATTTGGGCAGAGAACGTGGATTCCCCCAGAGCGTGTTTGTAGACGGCCGGTGTGAGTTCGGGAATAAAGAATTGCTGTTTGAATCTACAAGCTGTGTGGAGACTCGTGATTTGTGCCCAGCAAAAGACTGCGGCACAAACCAAACAAACCGCCTTTCCTACCTATTCTCAGAACATGAGACAAAATCTCAAACCCACACCCACACACACAAAGGAAGCTCCTTCCCCCAAGTAGGTCTGTGACTATTGGGAGTGTCCTCTGACTGGTGGGCCAAACTATGTTCTGATGAAATCGCCTGTCCTGTGTCACATATGGTCTCCTTGGCCAAATCTGTGAATTTGTCACTAGCCAGCGGTGAGCCACTACCTGCTTTCTCAGGAAAGGCCCCTCTTTAGAGATTTCCTGACATTTGTTCATCCTCACCTCAGTAGGTACCAAGAAAGACTGACTCTGTCCTTGGTAAATCCAAAAAATACGACCACTGGGACTGGGACTGAGACTGGCTCTGGGTGCCTGGCTTCCCGGATTCCAAGTTCAGAGAGTTCCATCACCAAGGAAGTGAGGTGAGATTACTTCCTTCAGGAATTCTTTGAGGTCATTGCCTTGGCAACCACTTTGTCCTAACTGTTGCTTACAATACTCCTATGAGATGGAGGCTGCCCTTTCTTCCTGTGACACTTTTACAAGTTAGAATGGTATATCAACCATAGGGACCCCGGAATAGCTCTCCACACATGCCTGGTTTGGTCTATCTTCTCTACATTAACAAGAGAGAGGCTTATTCAGACACAACCCTTCAGCCTGGGAAGGTTGTTTGCCATGGAAGATGACATTTGCTCTCTCAGGTCCTTCATAGCTGCCTACATCTTCTCCAGGGATCAAGTCTGCATGGACATTTGAGGTTCTCAGCAGGAGGAAGATACCCTACATTCCTGTATTATAAGACGAACTCTGTCCCTGCTCTTCTGCAAAGTTAGATTAAGGTAAGAGTGTATGGTTAGGGTTAATAACATGTTCGATTTGGGTTACGAATCATTGCGAAGGATGATTAATAGTATTGGGAACCTGCGATATTTATAAGATTATAGAGGTGAAATATAAGTATGGAAACAGAAATCTAGGTAAGATTTGAAGCCCAGAAGGGCATTAGGCCCTTGATTGGGATACTTAGCTTATAATTACGTTCTGCACAGATGTCTCAGATAAATCGATAATCAATGGCATAGGACCTTACACCTTGGATGATTGATTTTAGAAGAGAACATCCACTCAAATTGAGATAGTCGGTGGGATTAGGAAGGTAGTCAGTATCTTTAGGAAATAGAGTGAGTATAGGATTTGGGGCAAAAGTTCTGTAGCAATAGGGTGTTTGTTATAGAGTGAATGTAAATTTCAGCACATGTGAAGAGTCAGTCACATGATGAACTGGGGAAAATATGTAAAAAGGAAAATATCAATACAGACATTATGAAATGAGGCAATTATACAGTGAGTGATAAGATTAGACATTTTCAATAGGGTTGAGATTGAATACATAATCTTAGGAAGAAACAAATATGTCGTCACCAATAGGAATGACATTTGAAAGCATTAGGCAACCTGGACATTTATCGTTTTAGTAATCCATGTTCACTTTCCATTTAGGATTTGGTACAATCATAAGTGTGATCTTTGCATTTTGTGCCCAGAAAAATATTGTGATCAAATGTGTATGTAGATCATATGACATGAGTATTTCTTCCACCATTACTGGGAGCAATATTTGAAGACATATAAATTAGTATTGGGGGTACAAAGTGGTGTACCCTGTGTCTTTGAATATAGAGATAATGCATGAATAGACCATACTGTGAATAAATATTATAACTGGTTCCACTTTAAATAATGGATTGAATTGATATCTGAAAATATATAGGAAATCATATATTGACATACAATCATTCACTCCAACCAGTTATATATCTAATGGTAATCTTAGGGTTATTGTTTATCATGAAGTGTGTGTGAGTTTTGTTTCAAAAGTGATTATGGAAATCGAAAATAATATGTTTGGAAAAAAGTCTCATAAAAAGACCAATCAAGAAATATGGAGGAATTCATGTGTTCTGAAGCAGGAAGTGATTGAAAGTGAAACAAGTGCCTATAAATTTTCTAAATTGTGAATGAAATATATATCCTGTTATGTGCATAAACTGATGAAATAGTAATGTACCAGTGTTGAATAAAAGTGAACGTCAAAATACACATCATGTCCAATAGGAATCTACTTGCATTGATGTTAAACTGGGTCAGTTACTGTAGAAATATTAGAATTGCATGCATTATTCACCAAAGAGAGGTTTTTTTTTTTTATGGTTGTTAAAAACATTACATAGTTCTTGATATATCATATTTTACACTTTGATTCAAGTGGGTTATGAACTCCCATTTTTACCCTGTATACAGATTGCAGAATCACATCAGTTACACATCCATTGATTCACATATTGCCATACTAGTGTCTGTTGTATTCTGCTGCCTTTCGTATCCTCTACTATTCTTCCTGGCCTCCCCGCCCCTCCCCACTTCTCTCTCTACTCCCTCTACTGTAATAAATTTCTCCCCCTTGTATTATTTTTCCCTTTCCCCTCAATTCCTCTTGTATGTAATTTTGTATAACCCAGAGGGTCTCCTTCCAATTCCATGCAATTTCCCTTCTCCCTCCCTTCCTCCTCTCATCCCTGTTTAATGTTAATCATCTTGTCATGCTCTTCATCCCTATCTGTTCTTAGTTACTCTCCTTATATCAAAGATGACATTTGGCATTTGTTTTATAGGAATTGTGTAGCTTCACTTAGCATAATCTAGTCTAATGCAATCCATTTCCCTGCAAATTCTATGATTTTTTATTTTTCAATGCAAAGTAATAATCCATTGTGTATAAATGCCACATTTCTTTTATCCATTTTTCTATTGAAGGGCATCTAAGTTGCTTCCACAGTCTTGCTGTTGTGAATTGTGCTGCTATGAACATCGATGTAGCAGTGTCCCTGTAGCATGCTCTTTTTAGGTCTTTAGTGAATAGACCAAGAAGGGCAATATCTGGGTCAAATGGTGGTTCCATTCCAAGCTTTCCAAGAAATCTCCATACTGCTTTCCAAATTGGCTGCACCAATTTGCAGTCCCACCAGCAATGTACAAGTGTACCTCTTTTCCCACATCCTTGCCATCACTTCTTGTTGTTTGACTTCATAATGGCTGCTAATCTTACTGGAGTGAGATGGTATCTTAGGGTGGTTTTGATTTGCATTTCTCTGACTGCTGGAGATGGTGAGCATTTTTTCATGTACTTGTTGATTGATTGTATGTCCTCATCTGAGAAGTGTCTGTTGAGGTCCTTGGACCATTTGTTGATTGGGTTATTTGTTATCTTATTGTCTAATTTTTTGAGTTCTTTGTATACTCTGGATATTAGGACTCTATCTGAAGTGTGAGTAGTAAAGATTTCTTTCCAGTATGTAGGCTCCCTATTTACCTCTTATTGTTTCTTTTGCTGAGAAAAAAACTTTTTTAGTTGAGTAAGTCCCATTTGTTGATTCTAGTTATTAACTCTTGTACTATAGGTGTCCTATTGAGGAATTTGGAGCCCAACCCCACAGTATGTACATCGTAACCAAATTTTTCTTCTATCAGACAGTGTGTCTCTGATTTGATATCAAGGTCCTTGATTCATTTTGAGTTAACTTTTGTGCATGGTGAGAAAAAGGGATTCAGTTTCATTTTGTTATATATGGATTTTCAGTTTTACCAACACCATTTGTTGAAGATGCTATCCTTCCTCCATTGCATGCTTTTAGCTCCTTTATCAAATATAAGATAGTTGTAGTTTTGTTGATTGGTTTCTGTGTCCTCTATTCTGTACCATTGGTCCACCTGCCTGTTTTGGTACCAGTACCATGCTATTTTTGTTACTATTGCTCTGTAGTATAGTTTGAAGTCTGGTATCGCTATACCGCCTGATTCACACTTCCTGCTTAGCATTGTTTTGCAATTCTGGGTCTTTTATTTTTTCATATGAATTTCATGATTGCTTTCTCTATTTCTACAAGAAATGCCTTTGGGATTTTGATTGGCATTGGATTAAACCTATAGAGAACTTTTGGTAATATCGCCATTTTGATGATGTTAGTTCTGCCTATCCATGAACAGGGTATATTTTTACATCTTCTAAGATCTTCTATTTCTCTCTTTAGGGTTCTGTAGTTTTCATTGTATAAGACTGTCACCTCTTTTGTTAGGTTGATTCCCATTTTTTTTTTTTTAGGATATTGTGAATGGAGTGGTTGTCCTCATTTCCATTTCAGAGGATTTGTCACTGATATACAGGAATGCCTTTGATTTATGCGTGTTGATTTTATATCCTGCCACTTTGCTGAATTCATTTATTAGCTCTATTAGTTTCTTTGTAGAACCTTTTGGGTCTGCTAGGTATAGAATCATGTCATCTGCAATAGTGATAATTTAAGTTATTCTTTTCCTATTTATATGCCTCTAATTTCTTTCATCTGTCTAATTGCTCTGGCCAGTCTTTTGATAACTATATTGAACAAAAGTGGTGAGAGCAGGCATCCCTGTCTTGTTCCAGATTTTAGAGGGAATGTCTTCAATTTTTCTCCATTCAGAATGACGCTAGCCTGCGGTTTAGCATAGATTGTTTTTACAATATTGAGGAATGTTCCTGTTATTCCTAGTTTTTCGAGAGTTTTGAACATAAAGGGATGCTGTACTTTGTCGAATGCTTTTTCTGCATCTATCTAGATGATAATATGGTTTTTATTTTTAAGTCTATTGATGTGGTGAATAACACTTATTGATTTTCGTATATTGAACCCTCCTTGCATCCCAGGGATGAACCCTACTTGATCATGGTGCACATTTTTTTGATATGTTTTTGTATCTGATTTGCCAGAATTTAATTTAAGATTTTTGCATTTAGGTTCATTAGAGATATCGGTCTTTAGTCTTCTTTCTTTGAAGTGTCTGTCTGGTGTAGGAATCAGGGTGATATTGGCCTCGTAGAATGAATTTGGAAGATCTCCCTCTTTTTCAATTTTCTGAAATAGCCTGAGTAATTTGTCTGCAACACAAAGGTGAATGGCATCCTGAAATTACCTGTTCTATAGCTGAATGAGCTTCGATCAGTCAAAAACAGGGATGGTGACATCAGCTCTCCAAGATAGTGGCCGCTGGCTTCCTCTGTGGTCTGACCGGTGTGGAGAACCGAATTGGACCGCATCCTTACCCATCTCAAACAAAGAATTCAGCACTTAGCACAGTGATTGCATACCTGGCAGGAGCCCACAGAATCCACACCGCTGTATATTTGCATTGCTATCTCTTCGTTTCCCAGTGCGCGCCGCAGACTCTAGCCACAGACCGATTTCCTGAATAAGCAGCATGACGCTCCATGCGGACAAATCACTCGTGTTTGAGCTCGCGTAGCTGATCCTCGTGAGATGGAAATATGTCCACTAGGTTTTGGAGCACCCCAATTTTGCTGGAAATTTCTAACAAGATATATTTTAGCCGTTATAACTCGTCATTCTCCCGCACAGTGATGCGGTACATGGGGGTGATGCACTCCCTTCACCACCATCATATGATCCCCCGAAGTTAGTTTTCAGTACTAAGAAACAAATATGTATTTCAGGTGGATGAATATTTCTGAGAATATTCTTGTGAAAACATGATTATAAATGCACATACATGAATATGAATGAATTTAGGGAGTGTATAATAAGAAAAATATACTTCATATTTTGAAAAATCTGGAGAGTGAATATATATATATATATATATATATATATATATATATATATATATATATATACACTCACAGACATTAAAAAGTAGCATTATGTATGCCAATCGAAATTCACATGAAATAATATATCATCCACAGATCCAAAAATATTCATTTTAATGAACATGGATTTATGTTGTTCAACTAAGAAGCTCACTCATATGTTGTATTTTCCGTTCCAACAGCGTTTAGTAGGAGTGATCTCTTCTCACAATTTGCAGCTGCCAAGCCAGCCACCTCACAAAATGTACGAGTGATACCAGGTAGAATTCTAAATGTGCATATGAAAATACATGTGATGAATAGGCTACAGAGAAAGGGAGACAGTTATTCACATATTTGTTAACTTTTAAAACACATGGAGAACTATTTCAATTAAAATTCGCTAGATTTATAACACCTACCATTTATCATACGAAAGGCAAGTCCAACTATACACCATGCCTCCTGTGAACCTCT
The DNA here is from genome assembly GCF_048772815.1 of Callospermophilus lateralis. Lineage (NCBI taxonomy): Eukaryota > Metazoa > Chordata > Mammalia > Rodentia > Sciuridae > Callospermophilus > Callospermophilus lateralis. The sequence goes on from NW_027514431.1 coordinate 1,017,333, forward strand.
TGTATTTCTATTCTGTTTGGGTTATTTTTCTCCACCATATTAGGATTAGAAGTCAAAGTCTAGTAGGGTATGTGTTAGTGTCAGGGATTCAGTATTTTGAATGGAAAATTGGAAAATATATCCAATGTGTATGCAAATATGTGCTACACAAAAAATTCCCACTCTCATTCAGCACAATGCCTTGACATTACCTTCGCCCCACATAAGACACAATTAGAGGAGAAGAGTTAGAAAATCTGTGAATACATATGTGGAATGAAAAATGCTCAGGAGTTCACAAATTTGCAGGTGGTAGAGGAGTTTCCAAAAGTAAGGGACAGGGTAAAAACTCCACAAACATGAAGTTCTGCCAGCCTAACATCTGGAGAAACTGCCTCTGAGGTTGGGCAATGAAATATATGCTGTTGTCAGGAGCATTAGTTTCATTTGTTGTGAGACCATCATAGCTGAGTCTTCATCTATGTGATCTGGATGACATGGATTCTTATTTTCCAATGAACATGAGGCAGCAGTGCTGAATTTTCTATTTGTAGGTAACCTGTGGCCACTGGGGTCTAAATGTCTCCCCTTGTGGACTGTAATTCCATTTGGTCATCCTCCACTATTCGTGGTATTTCTTGCTGCTGCACTGGGAGTTTGGTATTTGCTTCATGAAATACAAGGAGTTCAACTGGGACACAGTGCTGAAGTGAGTTCTGTCAAGTGTGGTGGGTCAGGTTCGTCAGGAGAATGCACCAACCAGGCTTCTATCCCACATAGCTTGCCCCATTTTCCATAGCAACCTGATTCTGAACATTGCCCTAAAACCTCTCCATATAACAATATGCTTTTACATATAAGGGTCTACTGGCTGCAAAATGTCAGTCACAATCCATTTGGAAGCCAATGGCAGATTCACATGCCCCCACCACAGATGTTTTATTACACACCTGCCATCCACTACTCTAGTACAACTACTCAGCAGGATCCAACTTACTGGCATCTCTGTTAAACACCATTTTCATAAAACCCAGTCAATCAAGGCACTGTCTTGTATACTCATGATCAGCAACAGGACATTCAAATGTTCTCCAGAGCTACCCGGTGATGGGAATTTCAAAAATTTCATGGTATTGATCTAGCCAATTTTCAAGGATGAAGTTGGAGGCACTGTGGATTTCAATTCACTCAGAAACCATTAAATGGTGAGGAAGCTCATTTCAATGAAAACTCTGGAGAATTCTTACAGGCAAGACTTCCAAAAGTGCCCAAAAGTCAGATTAAGCCAGGCCCATTGAGGTCTACAATGTATGTTCCATGTGTGTTTTGACTCTCAAATATGGCTGCCAAGTCTTTAAGAATAATATCATGTGATATCCTGGCTGAGATTCCCTGTGCTCTGTGGAAAGTCACCTTGGGCCTAGATGTCACTTTCCAAGGACAACTCTCATGCATGGCCATCTAAAATTCCAACACAATTCCTGGCAATAATTCTCTGAGATCAGTAAAAGAACTCAGTCTCTAAGGGGAATCACAGCAGAGTGCAAGCCTAGGTGGACCCAGTGATCTCTTCCAACCGCCAGACATATGTCCACAATTAAAACCAAACACTCTCACATGGCCCTCATCTTCTTCCATATAGACACTCATCATATCCTCTGGCTGGAGGTTTCCATAAGGGATGCAGCCCACGACAGTGTCCAAAATAAGCTCCTTGCACCGCATTCGCCTAAAGTAAGGGTGGCCTGGACTCTCTTCCTGTGAACCAGGAGTAATCAAATAGGCCTACCTTTAATATTGCTTGGCTTCTCCAACTTGAGGCCTTCTAGCTTTGGGGTTTAGATTCTTTAAGTGAATTGGAGTCATGATAATCAAGCACCTATGGCCTAGCCTCTGCAGGGCTTTGAAGAACTCATTTGACCCAAAGGATCCCTATTCTCACTTGATGAATATCAGGAACCTACCAGAGGAAGGCAAGAGAGTTCATCAACAATATCTGATCTTTTTGCCATTTTGGTTTTGGATGCACGCATGGGATCTATCTTTAGATCCATCAGGTGCTGAGAATCTAAGCCACAGCCTCACAGAGGGCCAACAGGCTGATTCAGACATATCCCAATCCTAAGCAATTAAGCAAAGAGCCACAGGTGATGCCCTTTCATTTCCATTTGAAAACTCTTTTCTTCAGGCTTCACAAAGTGGTGGCTTGAGGCAAAAAACTTCCTGACATTCAACAGAACAATAGGTAAGCAGAAGGACCAAAGCAGGGTTTCTCCACTGAGACTTTCCTGGTCAACAGATATCTGAGATTTCTGAGATGCTAGCCATTTCCTTCAGCTTCCAGTACATAACAATGTCACAGATCTTGGAGGCGGTACAAATCTTGGACACAAAACCATGATACTATTCTGGAGAGTCGCCAGAATTGAGAGAGAAAACAGGAAATTAGGAAGCTTGTAGGTGTTGCCCATCCATAAGGCAAGCCAGAGTCCACTCATGAATTGGGCAGGATGAATTCTGGGAAGCTTTCTACTAGACAGAACACATCCATTGATGCATTGTCTTTTCTAATGTCCACAACAATGGACTCAGTGGGATACACACACACATAGGAACACTCGCCTTGTCAAAGGACTTAATACAAATATTCCACTCCATACCAAACAAACCGCCTTTCCTACCTATCCTCAGAACATGAGACAAAACCACAAACTCACACCCACACCCACAAAGGCACCTCCTTCCCCCTAGTAGGTCTGTGACTCCCCGGAGTATCCTCTGACTAGTGAGCCATACTATGTTCCTCCAAAATGACCTCTCCTGTCTCAGATCATGTCTGCTTGGTCAACTCTATGAAGTTCTCAAGAGCCAGTGGTGAGGCACTACCAGCCTTCTCAGGAAAAGCCCCTTTTCAGAGGTTTCCTGGCATTTGGCCTTCCTCACATCTGTAGGTACCAAGAAAGACTGACTCTGTCCTTGGTAAATCCAAACATGTCAGACCACTGGGACTAGGACAGAGACTGTCTCTGGGTGCCTGGATTCCTGGATTTCAAGTTCAGAGAGTTCCATCACCAAGGAAGTGAGGTGAGATCACTTCCTTCAGGATCTGAATTATGTCACTGCCTTGGCAACCACTTTGTCCTAACAGTTGCTTCCAAAATACTATGAGGTGGAGGCTGCCCTGATTTTCATGGGACACTTTCTCTAGTTAGAATGTTATATCAACCGTAAGCACCCGGGAACAGCTTCCACACAGGACTGGTTTGGTCCATGTTCTATACATTAAGAAGAGAGAGATTGATTCAGACACAACCCTTCATCCTGACCAGGATGATTGCCATGGAAGATGACTTTTGCTTTCTGAGGTAATTCATAGCTGCCTTCATCTTCACCAGGGATCACTTCTGCATGAACATTTGAGTTTCTCAGCAGGTGAACATCCCCTAGATTCCTGTAGTTTAATACACACACTTTTCCTGCTCTCCTGCAAAGTTAGTGTATGGTTAGGGTTAATAATATGTTCGATTTGGGTTAGGAATCATTCTGCAGGATGAATAATGAGATTGGGAACCTGCGATATTTATAAGAATATATAGGTGAAATATATGTATGAAAACGGGAATCTAAGAAGGATTTGAAGCCCAGAAGGGCATTGAGCCCTTGATTTGGATACTTAGTGTTGAATTATGTTCTGTACAATTGTCTCAGTTAAATCTAAATACAGTGGCATAGGACCTTGTACCTTGGATGATTGAATGTAGAAGAGAACATCCAGTCAAAAAGGAATAGTCAGTAGGATTAGGAAGATAGTCAGTAGGTTTAGGAAGAAGAGTAAGTATATGATTTGGAATAAAAAGCTTCTTTAGCAATAGGGTTTCATTGGGAGAGTGAATGTAAATGTCAGCACATGTGAAGAGTTAGTCACAATGATGAACTGGGGAAAATGTGTAGGAAAGCAGGTGTCAATAGAGACATTACGAAATCAGGCAAAGTATAAAGTGAGTCATAGGATTAGACATTTTCAACAGGGTTGAGTTTGAATACATAATCATAGGAAAAAACAAATATGTCGTCACGAATGGGAATGACATTTGAGAGCATTAGGCAACCTGGACATGGATGTTATTAGTTATCCACGTTCACTTTCCTTTTAGGCTTTTGTACAATCATAAGTGTTACATTTTTATGTTTTTTTTTTTGTTCAGAATATTACTGTGATAAAATGTATATGTAGATCAGGTGACATGAGTATTTCTTTCACCATTTTTGGGGGCAATATTTTGAAGACGTATACATTAGTATTAGGGGTACAAAGAGGTGTACCCTGTGTCTATTAATATAGAGATAATGCATGAATAGACCATACTATGAATAAATAACGAAACTGATTCCACTTTAAATAATGGATTGAATTGATATGTGAAATTATATAAGAAATCTTATATTGATATACAATCATTCATTCCAACCAGTTATATATCTAATGGTAATATTAGGATTATGGTTTATGAAGAATGGTGTTTGAGTTTTGCTTTATACGTGATGATGTTAAACAAACATAATGTGTTTGGAAAGAAGTCTCATGAAAAGACCAGTCAAGAAACATGGAGGGATACATGTGTTCTGAATCAGGAAGTGATTGATCGTGAAACAAATTCCTATAAATTTTCTAATTTGTGACAGAAATATATATCCCATGATTTGCATAAACTGAAGACATAGTAACGTACAAGTGTTGAATAAAAATGAAAGTCAAAATACACATCATGTCCCCTAGAAATCAACTTGCATTGATTTTAAACTGGCTAAGTAACTGTAGAAATATTAGGGTTTGTATGCACCATTCACTGAATTTAGTTTTCAGTACTAGGAAACAATATGTATTTCAGGTGGATGATTATTTCTGAAAATAATCTTGTGGAAAGTTGATTATAAATCCACAGATATGAATATGAATGAATTTAGGGAGTGCATAATAAGACACATATATTTCATATTTTGAAAAATCTAAAGAGTATATATATATATATATATATATATATATATATATATATATATATATATATACATATACATATATATATACACACACACGCAAAAGCACAGATATTAAAAAGTAGCAATACAGGAGATCCATTATGAAGGCAGGCATGGAGAAATCAAGTCTCTGATCTCTTCAGCTGCGCGGGCATAGGGAGTCGTAAACTGTCTAAATGCTGTTTGCTCAGAATCACTAGGCAATATTGACCTGTTGTGAATCTGGGGTGAACAGTCTGGGCCCCTCAGAACACACACAAAGCCCGGATTGGCTGCATTCAAGCTTAGATTCGTCTGGTTTTTGTGACTCAGCACTAACATTCCCGCTGAAATAACTGGTCGGGCTTTCTGAATTGAGAGTTAAAAGCCAACTGAGCCTTCATAGGCAGTGGCCACAGGATTGAAATGGGGCTTGGGAGAGATAGTCAGGACCCACCTGTTGCATTGGTCACCCAGCAAAGGGAACGAACGGTCACCATTTGAATGGGATACCACCATGGCAGAGAACTGACGTCACAGGCGGAGGAGATAACTTCATTGAAACCAGCGCGACAAGTGTGTAATCCCATTGCCATATCTCTCAACAACACAGGGAAACCTCAAGGGCCCTTCCCACCTCTGCCGTAATGGCCCCTCCCAGCTCTCCAAGGAGCGCGATACCCAGACCTAGGGAATCAAGATTGGCTCGGGACTCGCGGCGTGGAATTCCCTGCTACCGCTCCCACCAGTGCTGACAATTGAGGTCTCTTACACCACCTACCGGGGCCATGGCTCCTGAAGGGCAAGCAAATTCGCTGGAGGTTCTCAGCCCCAAGCTCTACAAACTTATTGTCTGAGGAAGGCAAACAAGAAGAGTGTGCCCAGGCGTTCATGGAAACAGGGCTACCAGGAGCAGAGGCCTGGTTTGTAACCAGTATTGTGGTGAGCATCACAGGTGAGTGGGGCCTGGCTTGAGGAAGCACAAGAGAAAGCCCTAGGCACTCAGAATTGGAGACCCGCCCAGTCTGGGAGGAAGAGCTGCTGCACAGTGATTGGTTCTCACTTTTTGAGAGGAGAAGCTTGGCCCAGTGCGCACAGCTCCACCTACTGGAAGAGAAGTTATTTGAACTCTAGGACTGCATGTATTATTATTATTTTTTTATTTGTTTTTTTTTCTTTCATTTTCATTTTTGTTATTGTTGTTCTTTAACTTTTTTAAATGTTTTTATTTTTTAATTTTTTAATTTTATTATTATTATTATTATTTTAAATTTTAATTTTCAATTTTTTAATCATCATCATTACTTAAAACTTTCTTTCTTTATTTTCTATTTTTTTCTTTTGTCTTTTCATTTCTTTTCATTTTTCTTATTCCCCCTTCCTTGAATTCTACCTGCCTACTCTCATTCTCTTTAGTGACTTCTCCCTTCCCTTCTAATATCTTTCCTCCCAAGCATCAAATAAATTTATAAGAGTAAGCAGTAACTCAGTAGTCAAACAGAAGAAGAAGTAACATGAGCAGCATATAAAAACAAAGAAGAAAAGGATTACGAACAATGAAGGACAGCCTAAATGTTCAAGAGCACCTAGAGTCATCAGAAAAATGGTCATATAAAGAACTCAAGTAATACCTTAGACAGATGGAATGGAACCTTAAAGAGGATACGAGACAGCAAAAACAAACAGTGATAAAACGCATTGAAAATGAATTACATAAACAGATAAAATGAGAAATTAAGCATCTTTATCAGGAGATAGAGATTATTAGAAAAATCAAACAATAATTCTAGAAATCAAGGAAATGATAAACCAAATTAAAAACTCAATTGAGAGTATCACTAACAGAGTAGAGCAAGTAGAAGACAGAATGTCAGATAATGAAGACAAAATATATCATCTTGAAAAAAGTCTAGCCAACAAAGAAATGCTGTAAAAAATTATGAGAAAACATTCAAGAGATATGGGATAACATAAAAAAAACAAACTAATGAGTCATATGGATAGAGGAAGGTACAGAGATTAAAACCAAGGGAATGAGAAACCTGGTGAATGAAATAATTACAGAAAACTTTCCAGAAATAAAAATGGAAACGGATAAACAAATTGTAGATGCTTACAGGACACCGAGCACACAAAATCACAGTAGACCAATGCCAAGACACATTGTTATAAAGATATCCAATATACAGAACAAAGAGAAAATATTAAAAGCTACCAGAGAAAGGAGGCAGATTACAATCATTACAATCAGGGGTAAACCAAAAAGTTTAACAATGGATTTTTCATCATAGACGCTGGAAGTGAGAAGATCCTGGAACAACGTACTTCAAACACTGAAAGACAATGGATGCCAACCAAGAATTATGTATCCAGCAAAATTAAGCTTAAGATAAGACAATGAGATAAAAATATTTCATGATAAACAAAAGCTAAAAGAATTTCAGCCAGATAACCAGCATTGCAAAGCATCTTGAGCAAAACACTACACGAGGAAGAAATGAAAATCAACAACGAAAACCATCAGTGAGAAGTGCCTCAGTAATGACAGAGGGAAGGGGAAAAGCAAATCATGGAGAATCAAACTAATTAAAAAATATATATATAAAAACATGGGTGGCAGTACAAACCATATATCAATAGTAACTCTAAATGATAATGGCTTACACTCTCGAATAAAGTGACATTGGCTTGTAACTTGAAATAAAAAAAAAAATCCAACAATATGTTGCCTCCAAGGGACACATCTGAATGGAAAAGACATACACAGGCTGAAGGTGAAAGATTGGGAAAATTTATACCATGCACACGGTCCTCGAAAGCAAGCAGGGGTGGCCATCCTCCTATCGAATAAAATCGACCTCAAGACTAATTTAATCAAAGGGATAAGGAAGGACTTTATATACTGTTAAAAGAAACCATTCACCGACAAGACATAACAATTATCAATATTCACGCAGCAAATAATGGTGCTGCGACGTTCATAAAACAATTTATCCTCAAGTTCAAGAATCAAATAGACCACAATACAATAATAATGGGTGACTTCAACTCACCTCTCTCACCATTGGACAGATCCTCCAAACAAAAGTTGAATAAAGAAACTATAGAACTCAATATCACAATCAATACCCTATACTTAACTGACATATATAGAATATATCAACCATCATCAAGTGGATATACTTTTTTCTCACCAGCACATGGATCCTTCTCAAAAATAGACCATATGTTATGCCATAGGGCAACCCTCAGTAAATATAAAGGGGTGGAGATAATATCATGAATTTTTTGTGATCATAATGGAATGAACCTGGAAACCAATGATAAAGAAGGAAGAAAAAATCATACATCACATGCAAAATGAAGAATATGTTACTGAATGATCAATGGGTTACAGAAGACATAAAGGAGGAAATCAAAAAATTCTTAGAGATAAATGAAAATACAGACACAACATATCAGATTCTATAGGACACAATGAAAAGAAGTTTTAAGAGGTAAATTCATCGCCTGGAGGTCATTCCTCAAAATAGAAAAACAAACAAACAAACAAATGAGCTCACACTTCATCTCAAAGCCCTAGAAGAAGAAGAGCAAAACAACAGAAAATGTAGCAGAAGGAAAGAAATAATTAAAATCATAGCGAAATTGAAACAAAAGAAACTATTGAAAAAATTAACAAAACTAAAAGGTGCTTCTTCAAAAAGATAAATAAGATCGACAGACCCTTAGCCATGCTAACGAAGAGAAGAAGAGAGAGAACTCAAATTACTAACATACGGGATGAAAAAGGCAATATCACAACAGATGCTACATAAATACAGAAGAAAATTAGAAATTATTTTGAAAAACTGTATTCCAATAAAATAGAAAATAGTGAAGACATCGATAAATTTCTTAAGTCATATGATTTGACCAGACTGAGTCAGGAGGAAACACACAATTTAAACTGACCAATATCAATGGATGAAGTAGAAGAAGCAATCAAAAGACTACCAACCAAGAAAAGCCCAGGAACGGATGGGTATACAGCAGAGTTTTACAAAACCTTTAAAGAAGAATTAATACCAATACTTTTCAAGTTATTCAGGAAATAGAAAAACTGGAAGCTCTGCCAAATTCATTCTATGAGGCCAACATCACCCAGATTCTGAAACCAGACAAAGACACCTCAAAGAAAGAAAACTACAGACCAATATCTCTGATGAACCTAGATGCAAAAATCCTCATTAAAATTCTGGCGAATTGGATACAAAGGCACATCAAAAAAATTGTGCACCATGATCAACTTGAATTCATCCCTGGGATGCAAGGAGGCTTCAATATATGGAAATCAATAAATGTTATTCACAACATCAATAGACTTAAAGATAAGAACCATATGATCATCTTGATAGATGCAGAAAAACCATTCAACAAAGTAGAGCATTCCTTTATGTTCAAAACATTTTAAAAACTAGGGATAACAGGAACTTACCTCGACATTGTAAAAGATAACTATGTTAAGCCTCAGGCTAGCATCATTCTGAATGGAGAAAAATTGAAGGCATTCACTTTAAAATCTGGAACAAGGCAGAGATATCCTCTATCACCACTTCTATTCAATATAGTTCTCGAAAAACTGGCCAGAGCAATTAGAGAGATGAAAGACATTAAAAGCATAAAAATAGGAAAAGAAGAACTTAAATTATCACTATTTGTAGATGACATGATTCTATACATAGAAGACCCAAAGGGTCTACAGAAAAAACTACTAGAACTAATAAATGAATGCAGCAATGTGGCAGGATATAAAATCAACATGCATAAATCAAAGGCATTTCTGTATATCAGCGACAAAACTTCTGAAACAAAAATGAGTCAAAACACTGCATTCCCAATTTCCTCAAAATAATTAAATACTTGGGAATCAACCTAACAAAAGAGGTGAAAGATTTATATAATGCAAACTACAGAACCCTAAAAAGAGAAATAGAATAAGATCTTAGAAGATGGAAAAATATACCCTGTTCATGGATAGGCAGAACTAACATCATCAAAATTGCTATATTACCAAAAGTTCTCTATAGGTTTAATACAATGCCAATCAAAATCACAAAGGATTTTTTTTTGTAGAAATAGATAAAGCAATCATGAAATTCAAATGGAAAAATAAAAGACCCAGAATAGCAAAAGCAATTCTAAGCAGGAAGTGTGAATCAGGCAGTATAGTGATACCAGATTTCAAACTATATTACAGAGCATTCATAACAAAAACAGCATGGTACTGGTACCAAAACAGGCGGGTGGACCAATGGTACAGAATGGAGGACACAGAGACTAATCCAAAAATCTACAACTGTCTTATATTTGATAAAGGAGCTAATGGCATGCAATGGAGGAAGGATAGCATCTTCATCAAATAGAGTTGGGTAAACTGGAAATCCATATGCAATAAAATGAAACTGAATCCCCTCCTCTCGCCATGCACAAAAGTTAACTCAATGTGGATCAAGGAGCTAGATTCAAATCAGAGTCTCTGCGTCTGATAGAATAAAAAGTTGGCTCCTATCTACATATTGTGTGGTCAGGCTCCAAATTCCTTAATAGGACACCCATAGAATAAGAGTTAATAATAAGAATCAACAAATGGGACTTACTTAAACTGATTTTTTTTTTCTTAAACAGAGAAACAATAAGAGAGATAAATATGGAGCCTACATCATGGGAACAAATTTTTAGTCCTCACCCTTCACATGGAGCCCTAATATCCAGAGTATACAAAGTATACAAAGAACTCAGAAAATTAGACAATAAGATAACCAATAACCCAATGGGCCAAGGACCTGAACAGAAACTTCTCAGAGGAGGACATAGAATCAATTAACAAGTACATGAAAAAATGCTCTCCATTTCTAGCAGTAAGAGAAATGCAAATAAAAACCACCCTAAAATACCATCTCAATCCAGTGAGATTGGCAGCCATAATGAAGTCAAACAACAACAAGTGCTGGCGAGGATGTGGGGAAAAGGGTACTCTTGTACATTGCTGGTGGGACTGAAAACTGGTGTGGCCAATTTGGAAAGCAGTATGGAGATTTCTGGGAAATCTGGGAATGGAAGCACCATTTGATCCAGCTATTGCCCTTCTCGGACTATTCCCTGAAGACCTTAAAAGAGCGTACTACAGAGATACTGCCACATCGATTTTCATAGCAGCACAATTCACAATTGCTACACTGTGGAACCAACCCAGATGCCCTTCAATAGATGAATGGATAAAAAAATGTGACTTTTATATACTATGGAGAATTACGCAGCACTAAAAAATGACCAAATCTTGGAATTTGCAGGGAAATGCATGGCAGTGGGCAGATTATGGTTAGTGAAGCTAGCCAATCCCTAAAAAACAAATGCCAAATGTCTTGTTTGATATAATGAGAGCACCTAAGAACAGAGCAGGGAGGAAGAGCATGAAGAAAAGATTAACATTAAGAAGAAACATGAGGTGGGAGGGAAAGGGAGAGAAGAGGGAAATTGCATGGTAATGGAGAGAGACACTTATTGTTACACAAAATTACATATAAGAGGTTGTGGGAAAATAAACAAGGAGAGAAATGATTTAGAGTAGGTATGGTAGAGAGAGAAGATGGGAAGATAGGGGAGTGGGGATAGTAGAGTATAGGAAAGGTAGCAGAATACAACAGTAACTAATAGGGCATTATGTAAAAATATGGATGTGTAACTAATGTGATTCTGCAATCTGTATTTGGAGTAAAAATGGGAGTTCATAACCCACTTGAATCTAATGTATGAAATATGATATGTCAAGAGCTTTGTAATGTTTTGAGCAACCAATAAAAGAAAAAAAAAGTAGCAATATATATGCCAATAGAAATTCATCATGAAATGTATATAATCCACAGATCGAAAAATATTCATTTTACTGAACATGAATTCATGTATAATGTTTTTCAACTAGGAAGCTCACCCATAGGTTGAATTTTCAGTTCCAACAGCCTTTAGGAGGAGTGATCTCTTCTCTCAATTTGCATCTACCAATTCAGCCACCTCACAAGTGTATACGAGTGATATCAGGTAGAATTCTATATGTGCATATAAACATACATGTGCTGAATAGGCTACAGAGAAAGGGAGATAGGGATTCACATATTTGCTAATTTTAAAAACACATGTAGAACTATTTCAACAAAAAATTGACTAGACTTATAACTCCTACATTATATAATGCAAAAGGCAATTCCAACTATACACCATGCGTCCTTTGAACTGCTTGTGTTTCTTCTCTTTTTGGCTTATTTTTCACCATCATATTAGGATTATTAGTCAGAGACTAGTAGGGTATGGGTTATAGTGTCAGGGATTCAGTATTTCAAATGGAAATTGAAAAATGAATCCAATGTGTATGTAAATATGTGCTACACAAAAATCTTCCCACTCACATCCAGAACAATGCCTTGACATTACCTACGCCCCAAGTAAAACACAATTAGAGTAGAAAAGTGTGAAAATCTATGAATACAAATATGGAATGGAATATGCTCGGGAGTTCACAATCTTGGAGGTGGTAGAGGAGTTTCCAAAAGTAAAGGACAGGGTAAACACTCCACAAACAAGGAACTCTGCTGGCCTAAGAATTCTTGGGAAACGGCTTCTGAGGTTGGGCACTTGAAATATATGTTGTTGTCATGAGCTTTAGCTTACTTTGTAGTGAGACCATCAAAGCTGGGTCTGCATCTATGTGACCGAAAGACATGGTTTCTTATATTCCAATGAACATGAGGCAGCAGTGCTCAATTCTCTCTTTGTAGCTAAACTGTGTCCATTGGAAGCTAAGTGTCTCCCGGTGGGGACTGTGAAGACATTTGGTCATCCTCCACTTTTCGTGGTATTTCTTGCTGCTGCACTGGGAATTTGGTATTTGCTTCACAAAACATAAAAAGTTCGTCTGGGATACAGTGCTGGAGGGAGTTCTGTCACGTGTGGTGGGTCAGGGTCTGCAGGAGAATGCACCAACCAGGCTTCTATCTCACATAGCTTGCACCAATAACCATAGCAACCTGATTCTGAATATTGCCCTGAAAACTCTCCATTTAACAAGATGCCTTTACATATAAGGGTCTGATGTCTGCACTATATCAGTCACAAAAAATTTGGAAGCCAATGGCAGATTCACATGGCCCCAACATGATGTTTTATCACACACCTGCCCACCACTGCTCTAGCCCCCCTACTCAGCAGGCTCCAAATTACTGGCTTCTCTTGTTCTACACCATTTTAATGAAACCCAGTCAAAAACAAGGCACTGTCTGGTATACACATGATCAGCAACAGGACATCAAAAGTTTCTGCAGTGCCACCTGGTCATGGGAATTTCAAAAATTTCATGGTATTTATTTAGCAATTTTTCAAGGGTGAAGTTAGAGGCACTGTGGGTTTCAATTCATTCAGGAACCATTAAGAGTTGAGAAAGTTCATTTCAATGAAAGCTCTGGAGAACTCTCACAGTCAATGCTTCTCAAACAGTTGCCAAAAGGTCTCCTAAAGCCAGGCCAATTGACATCTACAATGTGAGGTCCATGTGTGTTTTGACTCTCAAATATGGCTGCTAAGTCTTTCAGAATAAAATCATGTGATATCCTGGCTGAGATTCTCAGGCCTCTGTGGAAAACACCCTGGGCCTAGATCTCAGTTTCCAAGAGTGAGTCTCATGCGTGGCCTCCTAAAATCCCAACACAATTCATGGCAATACTTCTCTGAGGTCAGTTTCAGAACTCAGTCTCTAAGGGGAATCACACCAGAGTTCAAGCCCAGGTGGCCCCATCATCCCTTCCATCCGCCAAAAAATGACCACAATTAAAATCAAAACACTACCACAGGGCCATCATCTTCTTCCATGTAGACACTCATCATAACCTCTAGCTGGAGGTTTCTATGAGCCCAAGGTAGTGTCCGAATAAGCTCACTTGCCGCTCATTTGCCTAAAATCATGATGGCCTGGACACTCTTCCTGTGAACCAGGAATGATCAAATATTCCTGCTGTTAAAGTGTTCCACTTCTCCAATTTGAGGCCTACTGGCTGTAGGGTATAGATTCTTTATGTGATTTGGAGTCATGAGAAAACCCAAGCAAATATGGGCTAGCCTCTGCAGGGATTTCAAGAACTCATTTGACCCAAAGGATCCCTATTCTCACTTGATGGAGGTCAGGAACCTAAAACAAGAGGGCAAAAATATTCACCCACAATGACTGCTCTTTTGGCCATTTTAGTTTTGGAAACACATGGGATCTTTCTTTAGATCCATCAGGTGCTGAGAATCTAAGCCACAACCTCATACAAGGACAAGAGGCTGATTCAGACACATCCCAATCCAAATCAATTAAGCAAAGAGCCACTGGTGATGTCCATACATTTCCATATGAAAACAGTTTTCTTCAGGCTACACAAAGGGGTGGCCTGAGGCAAAGACCTTCCTGACATTCAGGGTAATAGAAATAGAAGTAAGCAAATGGCCCAAAGAAGGGTTTCTCCACTGAGACTTTACTGGTCACACTGAAATCTGAGTTTTCTTAGATGCTCCCATTCCCTTCAGCTATCCAGTACATGGCCATGTCACAGAACCTTGTGGTGTTACATATTTGGGAAACAAAACCATGAGTCTATTCTGGAGAGTGGCCAGAATTCACGAAGAAAACAGGAACTTTAGAAGATAATAGATGTTGCCCATCCATAAGGCAAGCTGCAGTCCATTCATTAATTGGGCAGTATGAATGCGGGGAAGATTTCAACTAGAGACAACACATCCATTGATGCATTCTCTTTTCTAATGTCTACAACCACGGATACAGTGGGATACACAGACTTAGAAACACTCACCATGTCAAACGACTTACTAGAAACAGTCCACTCCAAACCAAACAAACCACCTTTCCTACCTATTCTCAGAACATGAGAAAAAACCACAAACTCACACCTACAACGGCAAAGGCACTTCCTTCCCCCAAATAGGTCTGTGACTATCCGGAGTGTCTTCTCACTGGTGGGCCATATTATGTTCCCCCAAAATGGCCTGTCCTGTTTCAGATCTGGTCTCCTTGGCCAACTCTGTGAAGTTGTCAGGAGCCAACGGTGAGCCACTACCTGCTTACTCAGGAAAGGCCCCTCTTCAGAGCTCTGCTGGCATTTGGCCATCCTCACATCAGTGGGTACCAAGAAAGACTGACTATGTCTTTGGGAAAAGCAAACAAGTTAGCCCACTGGAACTGGGAGTGGGACTGGCTCTGCGTGCCTTCCTTCCTGGATCCCAGGTTCAGAGAATTCCATCACCAAGGAAGTGAAGTGAGGTCACTTCTTTCAGGAACAGAATATGCTCACTGCCTTGGTAACCACTTTGTGCTAACAGTTGCTTCCAGGGTTCCCATGAGATGGAGGCTGCCCCAACATCCTGTGACACATTCAGAAGTTAGAATGGTATATCAACCATAGGCACCAGGGAACAGCTCTGCACAGAGGCCTGGTTCAGTCCATCTTCTCTTTATTAAGAAGAGAGAGGCTGATTAAGACCATCAATTAATCCTGACCAGGGTGTTTGCCATGGAAGATGACTATTGCTCTCTCAGGTCCTACATAGCTGCCTATATCTTCTGCAAGGATCATTTCTCCATGGATCTTTGATGTTCTCAGCAGGTGGAAGATCATCTACATTCCTATATTGTAAGACCCACACTGTCCCTGCTCTTAAGTAAGTTATACTGAGGGAACAGTGTATGGTTAGGGTTAATAACATGTTCAATTTGGGTTACAAATCATTCTGCGGGATGAATAATGGTATTGGCAAAATGCGATATTTACAAGAGTATATATGTGAAACATAAGTATGAAAGCAGAAATCTAGGTAAGATTTGAAGCCCAGAAGGGCATTGGGGACTTGAGTGGGATACTTAGCTTTGAGTAATGTGCAGCACAGATGTCTCAGATAAATCAATATACACTGGCATCGTACCTTGTACCTTGGATATTGAATGTTGAAGAGAACATCCAGTCAAAAACTGATAGTCGGTAGGATTAGGAAGGTAGTTGGTAGGTTTAGAAAGAAGAGTGAGTATAGGATTTGGACCAAAAGTTCTTTCGCAATAAGATTTCGGGTAGAGAGTGTATGTAAATGTAAGCACATGTGAAGAGTCAGTCACAATGATGAACTGGGGAAAAATATAGGAAAGCAGATATCAATAGAGACATTAGGAAATCAAGCAAAGTATAAATTGTGTGATAGGGTTAGACATTTTCAACAGGTTTGAAGTTGAATATATAATCTTAGGAAGAAACAAATATGTAGTCAAAAATAGAATTGATATTTGAGAGCATTAGGCAACCTGGACATGGATGTTTTTAGTAATCCATGCTCACTTTCCATTTACGCTTTGGTACAATTCTAAGTGTGACCTATGCTTTTTGTGTCCAGAATATTTCTGTAATAAAATGTGTATGTAGATCAGGTGACAATCGTATTTCTTCCACCAATTCTGGGAGCAATATTTTGAAGACTTACAAATTAGTATGGGGGTACAAATAGGTGTACCCTGTTTCTATGAATATAGACATAATGCATGAATAGACCATACTGTGAATAAATAATATAACTGGATCCACTTTAAATAATGAATTGAATAAATATCTGAAAATTTATAAGAAATTTTATATTGATATGCAATCATTCATTCCAACCAGTTATATATCTAACGATCATCTTAGGGTTACGGTTTATCATGAAGGGTGTGTGAGTTTTGGTTCAAAATTGATTATGGAAATAGAAAATAATATATTTGGAAAAAAGTCTCATGAATAGACCAGTCAAGAGACATAGAGGAATACATGTGTTCTGGAGCAGGAAGTGATTGAAAGTGAAACAAATGCCTATAAATTTGCTAACTAGTGAATAAAATATATATACTATGATGTGCATAAACTGATGAAATAGTAATGTACCAGTGTGGAATAAAAATTAACGTCAAAATACACATCATGTCCCATAGGAACCTACATGCATTAATGTTAAACTGGGTCAGTTAATGTACACATATTAGGATTTGTATGCACCTTTTACTGAAGTTAGTTTTCAGTACTAGGAAACAAATATGTATTTCGGGTGGATGAATATTTCTAAGAATAATCTTGTGAAAAGTTGATTATTAATCCACATACATGAACATGAATGAATTTAGGGAGTGTATATAAGACACATATATTTCATATTTTTAAAAATATGGAGAGTATATATATATATATATATATTCACACACACACACACACACACACAGACATTAAAAAGTAGCAATATATATGCCAATCAAAATTCATCATGAAATATATATCATAAAGATGCAAAAACATTCATTTTAGTGAACATGGGTTTATGTATAATGTTGTTCCACTGGGAAGCTCACCCATAGGTTGAATTTTCAGTTCCAACAGCGTTTAGGAGGAGTGATCACTTCTCACAGTTTGTATCTGCTAAGTCATATATCTTACAAGGATGTACGTGTGATACCTTGTAGGATTCTATTTGTGCATATAAAAATACATGTGCTGAATAGGCTCCAGAGAATGGGAGACCGTAATTCACATATTTGTTAACTTTAAAACACATTGAGAACTATTTCAATTAAATATTGAATAGATTTATAACACCTACCCTTTATCATGCAAAAGGCAAGTCCAACTCTGAACTGCAAGTATTTATGTACTGTTTGGGTTACTTTCTTCCATCATATTAGGATTAGTAGTCAGAGTCTAGTAGAATATGGGTTAGTGTCAGGGATTCAGAATTTCAAATGGAAAAAAGGAAAATTAATCTTCCAACTCTCATCCAGAACAATGCCTTGTCATTACCTTCGCCCCAAGGAAGACACAATTAGAGTAGAAGAGTTACAAAATCTGTGATTACATTTCTGGAATCGAAAATGCTCAGGAGTGCACAAACTTGGAGGTGGTATAGGAGTTTCCAAAAGTAAGGACAGGGTACACACTCCACAAACATGAAGCTCTGCTTGCCTAAAACTTTTTGAGAAACTGCCAGTGAAGTTGGGCACTGAAATATAGGTTGTTGTCAGGAGTTAAGCTTCCTTTGTAGTGAGACCCTCAAAGCTGGGTCTTCATCTATGTGACCTGGAGGACATCGTTTCCTATTTTCCAATGAACACGAGGCAGCAGTGCTCAATTCTCTCTTTGTAGGTAAACTGTGTCTCCCTGTGTGGACTGTGAAACAATTTGGTCATCCTCCACTTTTCGTGGTGTTTCTTGCTGCTGCACTTGGAGTTTGGTTCATGCTTCACAAAATACAAGGAGTTCAACTGGGAAACAGTGCTTGAGGTATTTCTGTCACGTGTGGTGGGTCAGGGTCTGCAAGAAAATTCACCAACCAGGCTTCTATCTCTCAAAGATTGCCCCCTTGTCCATAGCAACCTGATTCTGAACATTGCCCTGAAACTACGCCATATAACAAGATGCCTTTACATATAAGGGTCTGATGTCTGCACTCTGTCAGTTACAAGCCATTTGGAAGCCAATGGCAGATCCAAATGGCCCCACCATGATGTTTTATCACACACCTGTCCACCACTGCTCTAGGCCCACTACTCAGCAGGCTCCAAAATACTGGCATCTCTGTTCTAAACAATTTTCATGAAACCCTGTCAATCAAGGCACTGTCTGGTACACTCATGGTAAGCAACAGGACATCGAAAGTTTCTGCAGTTCCACCTGGTCATGGAAAATTCAAAAATTTCGTGGTATTTATCTAGCCATTTTTCAAGGATGACTTTGGATGCACAATTATTCAGGAACCATTAAATGTTGAGAAAGTTCATTTCAAAGAAAATTCTAGAGAACTCTCACAGGCAAGGCTTTCCAAAGAGTGGACAAAAGGTCACTTGAAGCCAGGACCATTGAGATCTACAATGTGAGGTCCTATGTCTTTTGACTCTCAACTATGGCTGCCAAGTCTTTCAGAATAAAATCATGTGATATCCAGGCTGAGATTCCCAGTTCTTTGTGGAAAGCCACCCTGGTCCTAGATCTCAGGTTCCAAGGGCGACTCTCATGTGTGGCCTCCTAAAATCCCAACACAATTCATGGCAATTCTTCTCTGAGATCAGTTTCAGATCTCAGTCTCTAAGTGGAAACACACCAGAGTTCAAGCCCAGTTGACCCAGTCATCTCTTCCAACCGCCACACCAATGACCAGAATTAAAACCAAAACACTCCCACATGGCCCTCATTTTCTTCCATATAGACACTCATCATAACCTTGGCTGGAAGTTTTTATGAGGCACACAGCCCAAGACAAAGTCAAAATAAGTTCCCTTGCCCTTCATTTGTCTAAAGTCAGTGTTTCCTGGACAACGTTCCTGTGAACCAGGACTGATCAAAGAGGTCTGCCATTAATACTGTTCTGCTTTTCCAATTTGAGGCATACAGACTGTCGGGTATAGTTTCTTTATGTGATTTGCAGTCATGAGAAAACCCAAGCACCTATGGGCTAGCCTCTGCATGGCTTGAAGAACTCAGTTGACCCAAAGATCCCTGTTATCACTTGATGGAGATCAGGAACCTTACAGAGGAAGGCAAGAGACTTCATCACAATGACTTCTCTTTTGGCCATTTTGGATTTGGATGCACACATGGGATCTTTCTTTAGATCCATCAGGTGCTGAGAATCTAAGCGATAATCTCACACTGCACTAAGAGGCTGATTCAGACATATCCCTTTGCAAAGCAATTAAGCCAGGAGCCACAGGTGATGCCCATTTATTTCCATTTGAAAACTGTTTTTTTCAGGCTTTGGAAATGTGTGGCTTTAGGCAAAGTCCTTCCTTTCATTCAGGGCAACAGAACAATAGGTAAGCAAAATACCAAAGCAGATTTACTCCACTGAGACTTTCCTGGTCACACTGATATCTGAGTTTTCTGAGATATTCACCATTCTCTTCAGCTATCCAGTACATGGCTATGTCCCAGATTGTGGAGGAGATACATATCTTGAACACAAAACCATGAGCCTATGGGAGAGTGACCAGATTCAGGAAGATATCAGGAATGTAGGAAGGTAATAGGTGTTGCCCATCCATAAGGTAACCTGCAGTCCATTCATAAATTGGACAGGATGAATTCTGCGAAGAATTCTACTAGACAGGACACATCTATTGATGCATTCTCTTTTCTATTGTCTACAACCACAAATACAGTGGGATACCCAGACATAGAAACACTCACCTTCTCAAAGGACTTACTAGAAACAGTCCACTCCAAACCAAACAAACCGACTTTCCTACATTTTCTCAAAACTTGAGACAAAAATCACAAACACACAAACACACACACACACACCCACAAAGGCACCTTCTTTCCCCAAATAGGTCTGTGACTATCCGGAGCGTCCTCTGACTGGTGGGCCATACTATGTTTCCCCGAAATGGGCTGTCCTATGTCAGATCTGGTCTTCTTGGCCAAAACTGTGAAGTTATCAGGAGCCAGCGGTGAGCCACTGCCTGTTTTCTCAGGTAAAGCCCCTATTCAGAGCTTTCCTGGCATTTGTCCATCTTCAATTTAGTAGTTGCCAAGAAAGACTTACTCTATCCTTCTTAAATCCAAAAATTTGAGACCACTGGGACTTAGACTGGGACTGCTTCAGAGTGCCTGGCTTCCTGGATTCCAAGTTCAGAGTGTTCCATCAACAAGAAAGTGACATGGGTCACTTCGTCTAGAACTGAATGAGGTCACTGCCTTGGCAACCACTTTGTCCTAACAGTTGCTTCCAAGGGTCCATGAGATAGATCCTGCCCCTACTTCCTATGACACTTTCACAAGTTAGAATGGAATATCAACCATAGGCACCCGGGAACAGCTCTCCACACAAGCCTGGTTTGGTCCATCTTCTCTACATTAACAAGAGAGAGACTGCTTCAGACACACCCCTTCATCCTGACCTGTTTGTTTTTTTTTTGTCATGAAAGATGACTTTCGCACTCTCAGGTCCATCATAGCTGCCTACATCTTCTTTAGGGATCATTTCTGCATGGACCTTTGAAGTTCTCCGGAAGTTGAAGATCTCCTACATTCCTGTATTGTAAGACCAACTCTGTCCCTGCTCTTCTGTAAAGTTAGATTGAGGGAACAGTGTTTGGTTACAGTTAATAACATGTTTGATTTGGGTTAGGATCATTCTGCTGGATGAATAATGGTGTTGGGAACCTGCAATATTTATAAGATTATATAGGTGAAATATATGAATGAAAACAGAAATCTCGGTAACATTTGAAGCCCAGAAGGGCATTGGGTCCTTGATTGGGATACTTAGCTTTTAATTATGTTCTGCACAGATGTCTCAGATAAATCTATACACAATGGCATAAGATCTGATACCTTGGATGATTGAATGTTGAGGAGAACAACCATTCAAAGAGGGAGAGTCGGTAGGATTAGGAAGATAGTTGGTAGGATTATAAAAAAGTGTGAGTATAGCATTTGGACAAATAGTTCTTTAGCAATAGGTTTTCAGGTAGACAGAAAATGTAAATGTCAGCATATGTGAAGAGTCAGTCACAGTGATGAACTGGGGAAAATATGTAGGAAAGCAGATATCAATAGAGACATTAGGAAATCAGGCAAAGTATAAAGTGAGTGATAGCAAAAGACATTTTCAACAGGCTTGAGATTGAATATATAATCTTAGGAAGTAACAAATATGTAGTCACCAATAGGATTGACATTTGAGAGCATTAGGCAACCTGGACGTGGGTTATTTTCATAATCCATACTCACATTCCATTTAGGCTTTGGTACAATCGTAAGTGTGACTTTGCATTTTGTGGCCAGAATATTACTGTGATAAAACGTATATGTAGATCAGGTGACATGAGTATTTCTTGCACCATTTCTTGGAGCAACATTTTGAAGGGGTATAAATTAGTATTGGGGGTACATATAGGTGTACCATGTATGTATGAATATAGAGATAATGCATGAATAGACCATACTGCGAATAAATAATATAACTTGTTCCAACTTTAAATAATGGATTGAATTGATATCTGAAAATACACAGGAATCATATATTGATATACATACATTCATTCCAACCAGTAATACATCTAATGGTAATATTACGGTTGTGGTTTATCACCAAGAGTGTGTGAATTTTGCTTCAAATTTGATTATGGAAATCGAAAATAATGTGTTTGGAAAGAAATCTCATGAAATGACCACTCAAAAACAAGGAGGAATACATATGTTCTGAAGCAGGAAGTGATTGAATATGTTACAAATTTCTTTAAATTTGTGAACTTGTGGATGAAATGTATATTCTATAATGTATAAAAACTGCAGAAATAGTAATGTACCAGTGTTTAATAAAAATGAACGTCAAAATACACATCATGTTCCATAGGAATCTACTTGCATTGATGTTAAAGTGGGTCAGCTACTGTAAAAATATAAGGATTTGTTTGCACCATTCATTGAAGTAACTTTTTAGTACTAGAAAACAAATATGTATTTCAGGTGGATGAATATTTTTAAAATAATCTTATGAAAAGTTTAATATAAAACCACATACATGAACAAGAATGAATTTAGGGAGTGTATAATAGGACACATATATTTTATATTTTGAAAAATCTAGAGAGTATATATATATATATATATATATATATATATATATATATATACACACACACACACACACAAAACACACACAGAGACATTAAATAGTAGCAATATATATGCCAATTAAAATTCATTGTGAAATATATATCATCCACAGATCCAAAATATTAATTTTACTGAACATGGATTTATGTATAATGTTTTTCAACTAAGAAGCTCACTCATAGTCTGAATTTTCAGTTCCAAAAGCATTAATGAGGAGTGATCTCTTCTCACACTTTGTATCTGCCAAGTTAGCCACCTCTCAAGAATATACGTGTGATACCCGGTAGGATTCTATATGTGCATATAAAAATACATGTGCTGAATAGGCTACAGAAAAATGGAGACAGGAATTCACATATGTGTTAACTTTAAAAACACATGCAGAACTATTTCAACAAAAAATTGACAAGATTTATAACTCCTACCCTATATCATGCAAAAGGCAAACCAACTATCCACCATGCCTCCTCTGAAGTGCTAGTATTTCTATTCTGTTTGGGTTACTTTTCTCCATCATATTAGAATTAGTAGTCAGAGTCTAGTAGGGTATGGGTTAGTGTCAAAGATTCAGCATTTCGAATGGAAAATTGAACAATGAATCCAATGTGTATGTAAATATGTGCTACACAAAATTATTCCCAATCTCATCCAGAACAATGCCTTGACAATTCCTTCACCCCAAGTAAGACACAATTAGAGGAGAAGATTTAGAAAATCTGTGAATAAATTTGTGGAATGCAATATGCTCAGGAGCTAACAACCTTTGAAGTGGTAGAGTAGTTTCCAAAAGTATGGGACAGGGTAAAAACTCCACAAACATGGAGGTCTGCTGGCCTAGAGATTTCTAGAGAAACTGCCTGTGAATTTGGGCACTTGAAAAATATGTTGTTGTCAGGAGCTTTAGCTTCCTTTCTAGGGAGACCATAAAAGCTTGGTCTGGATCTATGAGACCTGGAGGACATGGTTTCTTATTTCCCAATGTACATGAGGCAGCAGTGCTGAATTCTCTTTTTAGGTAAACTGTGGCCACTGGGGAATAAATGTGTGCCAGTGTGCACTGTGAAGCCATATGGTCATCTTCCATTTTCGTGGTGTTTCTTCCTGCTGCACTGGGTGTTTGGTATTTGCTTCACGAAATACAAAGAGTTCAACTGGGTCACAGTGCAAGAGGAAGTTCTGTCATGTATGGTTGGTCAGGTTTGGCAGGAGGATCCAAGAACTAGGATCCTATCCTACATATCTTGCCCCCTTGACCATAGCACCCTGATTCTGAACAATGTCCTGAAACCTCTCCAAATAACAACTTGCCTTTACATGGAAGGTTCTGCTGGCTGCACCATGTCAGTCACAAGGCATTTGAAACCAATGGAAGATACACATGGCCCCACCACAGATGTTTTATCACATACCTGCCCACCACTGCTCTAACCTACTACTCAACAGAGTCCAACTTACTGGCATCTCTGTTCTACACCATTTACATGAAACCCAGTCAATCAAGGCACTGTCTGGTATATTCATGATCAGCAACAGGACATCAAAAGGTTTTCCAGTGCCACCTGGCGATGGGAAATTCAAAAATTTCATGGTATTTATCTAGCCATTTTTCAAGGATGAAGTTGGAGGCACTGTGAGTTTCAATTCTTTCAGGAACCATTAAATGGTTAGGAAGCTCATTTCAATGAAATCTCTGGAGAACACTCACAGGTAAGGCTTCCCAAAGAGTGGCCAAAAGATCATATGTTGTTATGCCCATTTAGGTCTACAATGTGAGGTCCATATGAGTTTTGACTCTCAACTATGGGTGCCAAGTCTTTCAGAATAAAATTTGTGGTATCCTGGCTGAGAGGCTCAGTGCTCTGTGGAAAGCCACCCTGGGCCTAGAACTCAGTTTCCAAGGGCAATGCTCATGCCTGGCTTCCTAAAATCTCAACACTATTTATGGCAATACTTCTCTGAGGTCAGTTCCAGAACTCAGACTCTAAGGGAATCACACCAGAGTTCAAGAACATGTGGACCAAGTCATCTCTTCCAACCGCCACCCAAATGACCACAATTTAAACCAAAACACTCCAACGTGGCGCTCATCTTCTTCCATATAGACACTCACAATAACCTATGGCTGGAGTTTTCCAAGAGGGGCACACCCCAAGACCGTGTCCAAAATAAGCTCTCTTACACCTAATTTGCCTAAATTCAGGGTGGCCTGGACACCCTTTTGTGAACCAGGAGAGATTAAGTAGGCCTCCCGTTAATACTGCTCCGCTTCTTCAATTTGAGGCCAAATGACTGTGGGGTTTGGATTCTTTATGTGAATTGGAGTCTTGAGAAAACCCAAGCAAATATGGGCTAGCCTCTGCAGGGCTTTGAAGAACTCATTTGACCCAAAGGATCCCTAATCTGACTTGATGGAGGTCAGGAAAGTTACAGAGGAAGGCGAGAGACTTCATCCACAAGGACTGCTCTTTTGGCCATTTTGTTTTTGGATGTAAACATGGGATCTTTCTTTAGATCCATCAGGAGCTGAGAATCTAAGTCACAGCCTCACACAGGGTAAATAGGTTGATTCAGACACATCCTTTCCAAAGCAATTAAGCAAAGAGCCACAGGTAATGCCCATTCATTTCCATTTGAAAACTGTTTTCTTCAGGCTTCAAAAAGTGGTGGACTGAGGAAAAGACCTTCCTGACATTCAGGGCAACAGAAGAATAGGTAAACAAAAGGCCCCAAGCAGGGTTTCTCCACTGAGACTTTCCTGGTCACACTGATATCTGAGTTTTCTGAGATGCTCACCATTCTCTTCAGTACATGGTCATGTCACAGAGCTTCGAGGTTGTACATATCTTAAACAGAAAACCATGAACCTATTCTGGAGAGTGGCCAGAATTCAGGAATAAAACAGGAACTAAGGAAGATAGCAGGTGTTACACATCAATAAGGCAAGCTGCAGTCCATTCATAAATAGGGCAGGATGAATGCTGTGAAGCTTTCTACTAGACAGGACATATTCATTGATGCATTCTCTTTTCTAATGTCTACAACCACGGACACAGTGGGATACACAGACATAGAAATTCTCGCCTTGTCAAACGACTTACAAGAAACAGTTCACTCCAAACAAAACAAACTGCCTTTCATACCTATTCTCAGAACATGAGACAAAACCACAAACCCACACTCACACAACAAAGGCAGCTCCTTTCCCCAAGTAGGTCTGTGACTATCCGGAGTGTCCTCTGACTGGTGGGCCTTACTATGTTCCCTGGAAATAGCCTGTTCTGTCTCAGATCTGGTCTTTTTGGCCAACTCTGTGAAGTTGTCAGGAGCCAGCGGTGAGCCACTGCCTGCTTTCTCAGGAAAGGCCCCTCTTCATAGCTTTCCTTGCATTTGGCCATCCTTACATCAGTAGGTCCCAAGAAAGACTGAGTCTGTCCTTGGTAAATCAAAATAAGTTTGACCACTGGGACTGGGACTGGGACTGGCTCTGGGTGCCTGGCTTCCTGGATTCCAAGTTCAGAGAGTTCCATCACCAAGGAAGTTAGGTGTGGTCACTTCCTTTTGGAACTGAATGAGGTCACTGCCTTGGCAACAACTTTGACTTAACAGTTGCTTCCAAGGTCACCATGAGAAGGATGCTGCTCCTACTTCCTGTGACACTTTCACAGGTCAGAGTGGTATGTCAACCATAGGCATGCAGAAGCAGCTCTCAACACATGCCTGCTTTGGTACACCTTCTCTACATTAAGAAGAGAGTGGCTGATTCAGACACATCCCTTCATCCTGAGCAGGTTGTTTGCCATGGAAGACTTTTGCTCTCTCAGGTCCTTCGTACTTGCCTACATCTTCTCCAGGGATCATTTCTGCGTGGACCTTTGAGGTTTTCAGCAGGTGGAAGATCCTCTATAATTCTGTATTTTAATACCAATTCTGTCCCTGCTCTTCTGTAAAATTAGATTGAGAGAACAGTGTATGGTTAGGATTAATAACAGGTTCGATTTGGTTTAGAAAGGAAACTACACGGTTGAGCAAACAGGGTCCTAACGTTAGCAATAATATGAGGATTTTTAATGGACCGGCCATGGCAGATAAAAGCGTAGTTAATCAGGTCACTATGTGAACCAAGACTCAAAGCTCCCTTTTGGGGCCTCTGTCTCTCTTTGACGCTCTTCAAGTCGTTTTCTTAATTTACTCATAGATTCTTTTACAACTCCAGTATTGTCGGCATAAAAACAACATTCTTCCCTCAATGCAAGCAAAAAGGCACCTTTCTCTCATAAACAGGAGGTCCAACACTCGCCTGCTTTGTAAAACAACTTCAGAAAGAGAGAGGTTAAAATTCCTGTAAAGCTGTGATGTCGGTTTTTAATGTCTTTAAACTTTGGCATATTTCTGCTTCTAATTGTGTCTTTGTTGTGTCTCATGGACTAGCCCACCCCTTCAGCAACTATTATTTCTAATAGGATGGCTAAAGTGAGGGATACAGGTTCCCAGTGGAACCGGGTTGTATGCCCCCCTAGTTGATCTTTAAATGAACCTAAGTCATGATAGAGAACTCTGGAAAACATCTGCATCATTACATAATTAATCACATATATTGACCATTTTATGAAAACATAAATAATGTTAAAGTGTATAGAATTATACTGTTGTAGGGACGGACAAGGAAAGGGACCTAAGATAGCACCAAACACAAGAAAAAAGTCTTATTTGGTTGCATCCGGATTTAGAGGGCATTGCTTCTGTTGTAATCAATTAATCCCCTGAAGCCCAAGTTTCGGTAGTTTTAGAATTTGTACCCAACATGTAAGGGAAGTGGCTCAGAAGTTCACAGTCTGTAGAAATTCACAGAAATCAGTTTTTGTTTTTGTTTTTGTTCCTCTGTTCTGGGCAAGTTAACTTTTCAAAGACACCTTGGAAAGGGAGAGCTTTTTTGTCTCTTTTTTTCTCCCTGCCAGCTGTCACCATGAAGCCCAATTGGTAACTTTTTTATCTTAGAAATCTAGCCATCTCTGTGAATCCCCAGCTCAAGGCCAGAGGCCTTGTTCACATATTTTGTGAAAATCTAGTAAGGCGGTGTCAAGCTTAGGGGTGGTGATTTTTTCAGCGAGTGGCCAAGTAGAACAGGGCAACACGAAAAGTGGAAGTTCATCTACATTGAACTCTTTCAGAGGGACTCTTTTGCTGAAAGACCTAATGTAAGCCTCGGTGAAGACTTCTGGAGAAGGTTATTTAAGACATATCTATGGACCTGGTACAGAGGGGGAAGACGGGGAAGGCGAGGCTGAGAGCAGCTCCGTGGATCTGAGAATGAGGAAGATGAGATGTAAAAGAATAATGGAAAAGGGGTTTGGGATTTTCCTAGAACAAAACTTGAGCAGTAGAACAGGTAGAGCAGAGGTGAAGATGGGAGTGAGTATTCCAAAAAGCCTGTGAGGGACTTTAAATTCTTAGTAACCTGTTTTCAGTGATGACAAAGCAACTTTAAAGGCTATTTTTATTACATCTTGGATAGGGGTCTGAGGGCTCTTCTCAGCTGGTTTGAGCTTTGGTTTAGCTTCTTAGAGGACTTGGTGGGACCTAGTGCAGGCACAGTCAGAAAAAGAGAGGAGTGAGTGAGTGGAGGGGTACCTCGGTACCTGCTACCTCAGCAAGGGGGCAATGGTCTGAGAACTGGCGGAGGTTTGGGTTTTTGATGTAGTAATTGGAGGGAAGAAATCAGGTTGCTGAGGTGGGAGTGACAGCAGAGAGTCTAGAGCAGAAGGCTGAGGGTGAGGAACTATTGGAGAAGCATAGTACAGGATGTGAGTGAAGGAGGGAAAAGGATTCCACATAGGGGAATTTTCCCCTTTTGAGCACTTGCCAAAGTTAAAAATGTCACGCAGAATTTGAGGATCTAGAGAACCCTCTGGGGGCCATAGTTTTTGGTTGTCTAATTGGTTATATGGCCAATGCTGTGTACTGAATTTGATGAGGAGTTTGGGTTCCACCAGGCAGCCCCGGTATGCTCACATCCCCATGAATTACACAAGAAGTTGGCTTTCCCCCCACACAGCCATGGCTGTTTGTGGCTTTGATAGTCCGTCGGGCATATATAGTAATCTAGGCTAACCAACCTGAATCTGGCTCGCGTTTCCGTGCATCCATAATGTTTGTTTCAATTATCTATGGTATGGAAGGGATTTAATGGAACTTTAGTGGGATCCTCTTCATTGCGGTTATCTCAATAGGAAAGACCTATACCAAGCTGAAAAATATCTGGGTGGAGAGATAGCCACCAGGTCCCTAAGGGGGCTGTATGCGAGATAGACCATACTTCTTGTCTAGTAGGATTTCAGATCAGCCTTCACTGCTGAACAGGCTGATGAGGGTTAGGAGTACTGGTGGCCAAGGGGAGAGTCTATAGTCTTGTCCACATAGCGAATACGCAATTTGAAATGGTTACCAGTTTTTTCCAGTTTCCAACCAGAGTCTGGACACAGCGAAGGCTTGAGATGAGAGGCATGGATCCAAAAAGTGATTCTGTCTACTTTTATGCCTGTAGGTGTTATAAGTAGCACCTGGTATGTTCCTTTCCAGCGGGGTTCTAGGGATAACACCTGATGTTGTCTTATGTTGACGAAGTCTCTTACTTGATATTGATGTGGAATCCCCTCGTCCCCTGGTTGGTAGGCAGTGGCCAGCTGTTTCCACAGTTATCACTGAGTTCTTTCAATGGCTTTAAGTCTGTCAAGCAAGGGGTGTGGAAGGGATTGTTAGGCCTTAGAGTTGGGGATTAGGTCCCTTACTGGATGATGGGCATCATAGAGAATTTCATAGGGGGTGAGGTTACACAAAGAAACTGAGGGAGTATTTCTCACATGAAACAGTGCATAAGGCAGGAGCATAGTCCAATCTTTTATGCCGGTCTCTAAGCTTAATTTTGTTAAGGTCTGTTTAATGGTTCTATTTATTTTTTGTACCTCTCCTGAGCTCTGGGGTATATAAGCATAATGTAACTTACAATTAATCCACACCTGACTTACCTGGGCCATGAACACAAGTCCATTATTAGACCCTATTATCTTAGACAGACCGTATCTTGGAAAAATATCTTCCAGGATCTTCTTGAGAACCATTTGCGCCGTTTTTTTTTTTTCTGTGTGTGTGTGTGTGTGTGTGTGTGTGTGTGTGTGTGTAAGGCTTCAATCCATCCTGAGAATGTATCCACAAAGACTAGGAGATATTTAAGTCCATACCTTGCTGGCTTAATTTCAGTAATGTTCACTTCCCAGAATTGTCCTGGTCTGGTTCCTCATAGGTGCTTTCGTCTAAGAAACTTGGAAGGGTAAGCATTAAACAATTGACTGACCCGACAGGCTTTTGTTACCAGTTCAATTATTTCCTTTCGCTGTGCGTCAGTTAGTGGAAAACTCTGTTCTTAATCCTACAGGAATGCCTGCAGTTTCTTTGAACCAAGGTGAGTGAGTTGATGTACATTTTTAACGTAGTGTAGGGCTTTCTGTAATTGCAGGCTGAGCTCAGTAAAGTTGAGGCGTTCAATGTCAGTGTCCTTAGATGTTATCTAAAACTTCCTGGTACTTAGGGGTCCATTGGAATTGGGCATCTCCCTTTAACAGCGGGTATAAAGGAGCAGCTAAGGACTCAAACCCATTTATCCATAACCTGCAAAACCCAGCAATCCCAAGAAACTCTTAGTTGTCTGCTGTAAGATGGGCTTGGTATCTGCTCAATGGTTTGTTTTCTGGGCTCAGTGAGCCATCGTTTACCGCCCCTAAGGAAATAGTCGAGGAAGATTACTTCTTGCTGGCAAATTGGGCAATTTTGGCCGAAGCTCTATACCCGAGTTGAGCAAGCTCGGATAATAGTGCTTGGGTCCCAGTTCAGTTTTCCTTGGTGTTGGATGCCAGTAGCAGGTGATCCACATATTGAAGCTGGGTGAATTCGGGGTGTGTAGTTCTGAAATTGTTGAGATCTCTGTGAAGGGCTTCATCAAAGAGAGTGGGGGAGTTTTTGAACCCCTCTGCGAGTCTAGTCCAAGTTAGTTGACTAGACTTTCCGGTTTCTGGGTCTACCCACCCAAAAGCAAACAGCAACTGACTATCTTTATGCAGAGGCAAGCAAAAGAAAGCTTGTTTTAAGTCCAGAACAGTATACCATTTCTGCTCAGGGTTCAGAGTGCAAAGCAGATTTAACAGATTAGGTACCGTGGGGTAAATGTCCTGCACTCTGTTGTTGATCTCTCTTAGGTCTTTAACAGGGTGATAGTCCCTGGTTCCTGGCTTTTTCTTCTAATAGCAGGGGAGTGTTCCAGGCCAATTGACAGGGCCTTAGGACCCCTAAGGCCAGATATTTCTGAATATAGGGCCTTATCCCATCTTTAGCTTTTTATGCTTAGAAGATATTATTTGACATTGATTGGGGAGGCTGAGGTTTTTAAATCCACTGTTATTGGAGGTTGTTTCACGGCCAGGCCTAACACAGCAGTTTTTGCCCATGCATCTCGGTAATCTGTTATCCATTTCTGGGGTAGCTTGCCTGTTTGTTCAGTCTTGGGGGGTGTGAAGAGTGGACGTTCATCTTCTACTAATATAGTGAAAGCCGTGACTATAGGAGTTTTTACTGAAGGATTTAGAAATTTCATTTGGGGGCCTTCAGGGTTAAAAGTTATTTTGGCCCAGAGCTTGGTGAGCAGATCTCTGCCCATCAATGGGTGCGGGCATTCTGGGATTACTAGGAAGGAGTGATGGATTTTTCCTTTCCCCGGGTCCATGGTCCTCTTAGAAATCTAAGCCCGATATTTACTGCCGTTAGCCCTTTGAACTACAGACCTTTTATTTGATAGACGGCCCAATGGGGCCTTAAGGGCTGAGTATACTGCTCCTGTATTCACTTCAAAGTTTACTGGGGTCCCCTACACTTCAAATCT
The DNA here is from genome assembly GCF_048772815.1 of Callospermophilus lateralis. Lineage (NCBI taxonomy): Eukaryota > Metazoa > Chordata > Mammalia > Rodentia > Sciuridae > Callospermophilus > Callospermophilus lateralis. The sequence goes on from NW_027514431.1 coordinate 1,048,962, forward strand.
TACCCTGAGCTAGGGGAAAGAATCTGAGCCCCAACTTTCTTAGTCATCCCCCAGAGTCAGAATGGCTGGCTGGCATGTCTGTCTCTTTATAGGGCACTCTTTGGCCCAGTGTCCTTTTTTTTTTACAGTAGGCACATTGATCTGAGGCCAGGGTGGCCTGTGGCACGGGCCCAGGTATCGCTTCCTGTCACCTTATGTCTTAATTTCTGGCCTCTTTCTTATTGTGACCAGGATCTTAGTCAATGCCTTAGTCTTTCTTTTGCTTCTCTCATCCTCCCTCTGCTCCCTTTCTTTTCCCTGTTTCTCTCTTATAGTATACTTTTTCGGCTTCTCTGACTAAATCTCTCTTTTACCTTTTTTTATTTTAATATCCATGGCAGCTTCAACAATTAAGGCCATCGTGACAGATGCCTTTTGATCTGCTGCCTGAGGATCGAAAGGAGTATATCTCTTATATACCTCCATAATTCTCTCTAGAAACATAGAGGAAGATTCATCAGGCCTTTAAATAATTTCTCTTACCATGGCCAAATTAGTTGGTCACCTAGCGGCCCCTTGGATACCCGCAATTAGAGCCTGGCAATAATTGGACAGATGCTCCCTATCTTCAAAGGTGTTGGGGTCCCAGTTGGGTTGGTTAAAGGGGAAGGCAGCTTTTATTATGTTGGGAAGTTGTGTTGGTCTCCCCTCAGGTCCGAGGATATTTTTTTCTAGGTTCCAGGAGGTTTTTCTCTCATTCCTCTGTCATGAAGAGAGTCCCTAGGAGTTGTTGGCAGTCATTCCAAGTAGGCAGGTGTGAAAACGTTGGCGAGTTCTCTGAGTTTTTTTAGCCGGGCCAGCTTCCTCCAGGGAAGGAGGCGCTGTGTGTGTCATGGGACAGTCATCTGGAGGGCGCTGGGCCATTCTGGCTTCCTCGAATGGTGGAGAGGCTGAGTCAGCAGCAGGGGAATTACTTACAGGGTTTTGGGGGTTGGGGGACAAGGGCAGAGGATAAGGACGAGTAGAGTCTTGAGACTCAGGGAGAACAGAGGGTGGAGGTTGAGGAACAGAGAGTTTGAGAGATAGAATCATAGGGGAAGGAGTAGGAGTGGGTGCAGGGACAAGGAAAGGCTTCACCCATGGAGGAGGAGATTTGCAGAGGTCCTGACAAGTTAAGATATATGGCTATTGATCTGGATGTCTATGTGGCCCCGGCTGAAAGACAATATCTCAGACTTTTCAAATTAGTGCGAAGTAGAAACATCCTTCTAGAGGCCATCCGACTACAAAGGTGGGTTATTCTGAGACACAGAATCTGCCAGGTCTGGTGTTTTAATGAAAAAGAAAGATTGTGAGCCCTTAAGCAGACTTTGGTCCAGTGATTAAGGGTCAGGGACAGAGGCATTGAAGTGCTCTGTCCCATAATGAAATATACACAGACAGTGAAAGCAACAACACATGACACAGACAAGACAAGACAATAAAGACAGGCAATGGACGTCCAATACTGAGACCAGGACTGAGTAGCCGGCAAAACCTGATGGGCTGGCAATTCCGAATCTGAAAGAAAATATCACTGAGTCGAGGAGACTATGGTTCCTTGATTTCCCGAGTCCATCCCCCAGGGACATGGCCTGTGGCTCTGTGACATGTGTGTCAGCCACCGTGGGAGAGAGCTCACGCTCTTTACCAATAGCCATTTTGTCAAACCCTAACCTGAATCCTGAAACCAGAAAGAGGGGCCTTATTTACCCCCAGAGCATCCCGTTGGGGGTCTTTCATCTGCAGCTGACGGATCTCCCTGGGGCCACCAGAAGTAAAGGTCGGGTGAGCATCGATGAAAGAGACCACCAAGAGACTGTCTAATGCAACAGCAAAGGGTTTATTGGGAGTCCGGCATGCAAGGGCTCAGAGCTCGCTTGAACAGAGCAGAGAGCCCTGAGAACAGCTTAAGAAGTGCTTATATATTTTTCTTGGAGAGGGCAGGGAGGGAAGTTTATTGATGGGTAAGGGCGAGTGGGCGGTTTGCGTGCAAATGGTTGATGGAGTACATTCTGCAGTTTGGCAGTTGGGGACAGCACATTCTGGGAACAAGAAGAGCAAACAGTTCTCAAGATTTCAACAGTGTTTTATTAAGCATACAGAAAAACAGGAAGTGACAAGTACCTATTTTATTAACCTTTCAATATAAGTATGAAAACAGAAATCTAGGTTAGATTTGAAGCCCAGAAGTTCATTTGGCCCTTGATTGGTATACTTAGCTTTGAATTACGTTCCGTAGAGATGTCCCAGAAATATGGATATACAATGACACAGGACCTTGTACCTTCTCAGAGGTCAGTTCCAAAACACAGTCTCTAAGGGGAATCACACCAAAGTTCAAGACAAGATGGACTCAATTATCTCTACCAACCACCACACAAATGACCACAATTAAAACCAAAACACTCCCAAATGGCACTCATCTTCTTCCAAATAGACACTCATCATAACTTCTGGCAGGAGGATTCCATGAGAGGCGCAGCACAAGACAGTGTCCCAAATAATCTCCCTTTCCCCTCATTTACCAAAAGTCAGAGTGGCCTGGACACCCTTCCTGTGAACCAGGAGTGATCAAATATGCCTGCCATTAATACAGCTCTGTTCTTCAATTTGAGGCCTACTGACGGTGGGGTTTAGATTCTTTATTTGAATTGGATTCATAAGAAAACCCAAGAACCTATGGGCTAGCATCTGCAAGGCTTTGAAGAACTCAATTGACCCAATGGATCCCTTTTCTCACTTGATTGAGGTCAGGAACCTTACAGAGGAATGCGAGAGACTTCATCAACAATGACTGATTTTTTGGCCATTTTGATTTTGGATCCACACATGGGATCTTTCTTTAGATCCATCAGGTGCTGATAATCTAAGCCACAGGCTCACACAGAGCCAAGAGGCTGATTCAGACACATCCCTTTACAATGCATTTAAGCAAAGAACCACAGGTGATGCCCATTCATTTCCGTTTGAAAACTGTTTTCTTCAGGCTTCACAAAAGCGTGGCCTGAGGCAAAGACCTTCCTGACATTCAGGGCAACAGAACAATAGGTAATCAAAAGGCCCTTCGCAGGGTTTCTCTACTGAGACTTTCTGGGTCACAGTGATATCTGACTTTTCTGAGATGCTTGCCATTCTCTTCAGCTATCCAGTACATGTCCATGTCACAGTGCTTGGAGGTGGTACATATCGTGGATGCAAATGCATGAACCTATTCTGGAGAGTGGCTAGATTTCAGGAAGAAAACAGGAACTTAGGAAAATAGCAGGTGTTGCCCATCGATAAGGCAAGCCCTAGTGCATTCATAAATTGGGCAGGATGAATGCTGGGAAGCTTTCTACTTGACAGGAAACATCCATTGATGCATTCTCTTTTCTAATGTCTACAAGCACGGACACAGTGGGATACACAGACATAGAAACACTCGCCTTGTGAAACAACTTACTAGAAACAGTTCACTCCAAACCAAACAAACCGACTCTCCTGCCTATTCTCAGAACATGAGACAAAACCACAAACACACATCCACACCCACAAAGGCACCTCCTTCCCCAAGTAGGTCTCTCACTCTCCAGAGTATCCTCTTACTGCTGGGCCATACTATGTTCCCCCGATATGGCGTTTCCTGTCTCAGATCTGGTCTCCTTGTCCAACTCTGTGAAGTGGTCAGGAGCCAGCTGTGAGCCACTACCTACTTTTTCAGGAAAGGCCCCTCTTCAGAGAACTCCTGGCATTTGGCCATCCTCACATCAGTAGGTACCAAGAAAGACTGACTCTGTCCTTGCTAAATCGAAGCAAGTGAGACACTGGGACTGGGACTGAGACTGACTCTGTGTGCCTGGCTTCCTGGATCCCAAGTTCAGAGAGTTCCATTACCAAGGGATTGAAGTGAGGTCACATCCTTCAGGAACTGAATGAGGTCACTGCCTTGGCAACCACTTTGTCCAAACAGTTGCTTTCAAGCGTACCATGAGAAGGAGGCTTACCCTATTTTCTGTAGCACTTTCACAAATTAGAATGGTATATCAACCATAGGCACCAAGGAACCGCTCTCCACACAGGCCTGATTTGGTCCATCTTCTTTATATTTGGAAGAGAGCCTTTAGTCCAGGGAGCACTGCAGTGAACCTCTGCACTAAAACTATTAGCAAGCACCTGATGGAGGACGCCTCCATAGGTAAGTGGCTCCTTTATAACATCTGATATCTGGTTAAGGGAGATCTCTTCTGATGACAGAGATGTGGCACGGTGAGGCTCACATATACTTCTGTCCAGGACAGTAACGAGAATCTTTCTGTCCTCTGTTCTGTTCTGTAGGGAATTCCTCTGGAACTGTAGAGAGGTGCCGACGGGCACGCATGCGCTCCTACCCTGGAGCTTTAGCAAGATGTTGCACTCTTGCCCTGTTTTTGTGTTTAGGCGCTGGGTTTCTGTTTTTTTGTGTTCTGTGTTCTATTTTTTGGTTTTTTGTTTGTTTGTTTTTGTTCGTTTTGTTGTGTGATATTGGTGGTAAAAACTTAAGTATATTGGACATGAAAATCAGAAATAAAGAGATTAAGCCTGACACCCCTTTGGACTGTGTTTTAAGGAACTGCAATGAACTTTATCCCCCATTGTAAAGCAGGATGATAGAAGCCCCTAGCTGGCTGCCTGGAGCACACCCATTGCAGAGGGCTATGCCTGCTGGGGACCTAAGAACTGAGTATCTCCCAGGTTAACAAGTGAAACTCCTTTAAAACCCCTTGTCCCTCCAGATAAAGAGAGTCACAACTTTGGCAGAGTCCCCTGTGTTTCTCCTTTGTTAGCCAAGCAATAAAACTCCTTTTTTCTTTTTCTCAAAACCCAGTCCTCATTATTAAATTTGTATTAATTGGCTTCAAGGTCAGGAACCAAACTTTAAGTTACAAATCTTGTACCCCCCCTCCGCCCCGGAACTTTGTGAGAGCTATCTACTGAAATGTTAGGAGATAGAGCATGCTTGATGTGGAACTGAATCAGAGGAGCTAATCCTGTATGTAAAAGGGGAAACTGAGGGACTCCCAGCAGCTGCCAAAGCCCTGTTGATTCAGGGAATTACCTCCTTCCTTCCCTGCACTGTAAGGATTATGCCACCTCTGTCTTGTTAAAAAAAGAGAAAAAGAAAAAGGTGACACTAAATGCAGTAAAGTCACCATGGAGACACTTTATTTTACATTTCAGGTTGCCCTTCTGTGAAAACATCTGGTCCCCTTGTGGGGACATCTATGGTGCCACTGCTGTAGGAGATTTTTCTCTTATCTGCTCTGGTTTAAAGGGTTCTGTCTGACAGCCATAGTCTGGACTTCCTTTCTGTCTGTATTGTGTCTTAGTTTCTGGCCCTTTAAGACATCTGCAATAATGTGTTGATATTATAAATTGTTTTTGGGGAATGATCTTAGCTGAATGTGTGTCTAAATGATGATGTTTTATTTTAACAATCTGGTAACTGAATGGGTTTTTGAAGCATTGCACAATCTTGGAGTAAAAAGTCGGGTTTAGGTAATTGTTTAGTTTATGATTTCAGATAATTCATGCCAGAGAACTTAAATACTTAGGATGGATAACTGAAGAACTCTACTTCCAAGTTGGCAAGAAACTTCCCAATCATACGGTCTTTTTTTTTTTTTTCACCAATTTTGAATTGGGTAGCCTGGGAAAATGTCACTGTGTGTACCAGTGCATTAATTTGGACATAAATAGTAAATCATAGTATGGTGTCTGTTGACAAAACAAGATGTAAAGATATAAAATTTTGTGAATTGTATCTTAAACTTGTATCATAATTTTCAACATCTGAACCTGAAAATTATGGTTAAAATGCCTTAGTCCTGAGATGTCTGTTCAGAATAGCAGTTTTTTTGCTGCTCCTTCCAGACCTCAGCCATGACTTATGTTGAAATGCAAATGAAAGAAGCCTGCAAGCTTTGTAGGAGAGTGATTTGAGGTCTAAGGGAAAAAAAGGTAAATTGTATGTTATTTACTAATTACTGGCAAGTCATTTTTTCTAGGACTCTTATTTTTTTTCTTAGATACTTTATGTTTTTTGACCTCATGATTTTGAGCATACAGACCTAGGTTAATGTTTTTCTGATCAGTTCTATCTTTGACCAACTGTGGACTTTTTGAAACATTGCAATAAAGATTTCAACTACGAAAAGCTACAAGGCCTTTACTATTATTATGTGTGCACAAATTGTTATGTGTTGTATGTCTATATATACATATATCCGTATATCATATATATGATACACAAATTAACATATATAAGGAGCGCTCATAAAAAAATAGCGCTCGTGAAAACAAATTTTAAAAAAGTGGATCCAAAGATCTTTAAATCACGTGATTTAAATGTTTCAATTTAAATTGGATAAAGAGATAAAAACAAATGTCTTTAAATTTAAGCTTACAAAGTTTTCTAGGTGTTCAAACATCTAACAAAATATTAACATCTACAAAATGTCTAATATGCCTTGGCTCTAGTACCTTTCCTTCAACATAAAAATGGTTTACACTGTTCAATACATTTCTCTAACTTTTTGATAAATAAGTAAAGTAAATTTGATATGGGATTACTCATTCATGAGTACTTTTGTTAGATATCTGATTGATTTACTAAGATCTGTATTTTTTTTAGTAAACTCTGTATAAGAGTGTAAAAATCAGTCATGTGTTAATGAGACAAAAATTTCTTAAAACATAAGTTTACCCATAACATTGAGTTTATTAAGATTTATGTTTTCTAGAGCAAGCAACCATAAAAATTAAACAACTGATTAAATAAAAACTGTTATTTTAGAGCACTGTACTGCCATTTCTTTAAAAGCCAAACTTGATTAATGTAGAAACATAAATGTAATTGTTATGCTATTAATGTTTACATATCTTACAGGTATGGAAGTCTGTAAGGTAGAAACGTTTAAAGAGTATTATATCAAGCTGGTGCTCTGAAGTTGTGTGGTAAAAAATATATTGTGGATTTATTTACCTGTTATCAATAAGATATGTAAATTTTTATGTTACTTTTTACATTGGGGAACAATTTAAATGTATTTTTAAGTTAATTAGAGCCTAATCTTTGTAAAGGTTAAAAACTTTCAGCCTTTCTTTAATTCATGTTTTAAATGTGATATCATATGGTGTTAGCTAATGTTCATGTGACCTCAAACAATTTATTTAAACATTGTCAAATGATATTTAAAAATAAAGATCAGCTTTAGAACTAAAATAGTTAAGATTTATAAAGAGCCCTGCCTTTCCTGAGATAAGGCTGTGTGTCCCATCTTACTACATGTGAGAATGACTATGAAACGATTAGGTCAGATAATATTTCTTTAAAGTTATATTAAAAAGTTTTTTTTTATTGTCAATATTCCTAGGATCTCAAACAGGGGATATAATGTATAACTCAGCCAAAAAATTCAGGGAAGATATTACACGAACTAAGTATTTTTACTTTTGTTAATTTTAGTTTGAAATTTTCTTATAAGTGATCTAAAGATTCCCTGTTAGTGTTTTACAAATGCGTTGCTATAAGAACACAACATGGGTTTATTCAAGATAATAAGTCATCAACTACAATACAGACAGAATAATACAGATCCCAATTAATAAAAAGGTAATTATAAAGTTATAGACATTAAAGCCCAGTACTCTTAATGTAAGGCTGTTAAAATTTATTTGCTGGATTTTTAAGATTAGGATTTAAAATGAATGTTAAATGAAAAGGGCCAAGAAAACCAATATTTGGCTCTTGCCCTCTGAGTCAGTCTGAATCCAGGGAACAGGGGACTTCTCTAAAGAGCTTTGCAACTCTGGGCCACATAACCTCCTGATCAGGGAGATTAATGAGACCACTGGAGAACAGAAAGCCAATCAGTGCATTTGTTACAAAGAGGAGAGTCATCAGAGAAAGGAGACATCCCTGATGCTTCTGAGGGAAGCCAAATGGTCAAGCAAGACCTGGACCCACCTAGCGCAAATGGCACTAGCAGAACTGAGAATCTCCTCTCAAGTTTCCCCAGAATTGATTCCCACAAAAGCTCAGCTGACTGTTAACAATAGATAGAAACAAAAGTCAGTTTGACTGCTTCATCTTAAACACTTAGCAAAGACAGTTAAGACCAAAATACAGCCACTCCTGGGCATTTTAAATAATAATAATAATAATAATAATAATAATAATAATAAAATTTTAAGGTATGCACTTTATCTTATCCTCCCAAAATAAGTAAGACTGGAGGCTACAAAGAAGGATTCTCACACAGGAATGCCTAATACTTATAAAAAGAGACTATCAAGAAGAGCTGCCACAGGCAGAAGTTTTCAGTTTAAGACCTACAGATATTCCTAACCTACACAGGTAGGCTTGGTGTTTGCTAGTACGATTATCCAGCCCTGAGTAACAGAATTAAAGGTTTCTCTATTAGACGCAGAGGTCATACTAGTAAAAGGATTTTTACAAGATCAGATGACATTAAATTATTAAACTGTGTCTTATTGGGAGGGCCAACTGTAACACTTAAAGTTAAATATTAAGTTGACAGTCCTGATAATTGGGGATATTAAAGACTGGTGAGGGAATTTCTATACAGTGACATGTTCCAGCTGCTGCAACATTTATTCAGTACTCATGGTTTTTGTTTCACTCATAGAAGAATCCATTCACAGATGACTTTACAACCTGTTCTTCCCCAACCTGACTTCAAACCGAACTGACTTCTAAAGGGCAACTCATGTCTCTCAACTGACTTCTAATAGTCAACTCATGTCCCTCACGACGAGCCCACTCACGTCACCCTGTCTCAGGAGAGAAGAAGAAAAAATTAGTGATGCCACTCTTTTTACAACAATGGAGAGAAAGATAAATAGACTATCAATATAAATAATTAATTAAGTCAGGTAAAATCACGGAGATCAGTTTTGGGTGAGTTGCAAAATTTTGGAGACTCTTATCTGAGGGATAAAAATTTCCTCAGTGTTCTTCCCATAATCTATCAAAGATTTGAAAGGGACACAGAGAAAAGGGGGAAATTGTAGACCCAACCTGATCTTTTATTAAAATTGGGAGCCATCATGCCACAAAGCCATGAAAAGATAATTTTGGCTTTACCATAAATTACTTCAAATTCTGAACCTGCGTGGAATGCCTGCCCACGTCTTGAACTCACGCATGCCCAGCTCTCTGACCAGATAGCAGCCCTCTCTGAAACTTTAGTGACACATCATAAATATTTGCCTTCTCTGGCCAGACAACAACCCTCTCTGAGGCTCTAATGGTCCTCATGAATTCTGATGTAGGGACAGCAAAAAAATTGTAAACTACCTTTAATGTGATGTTTATCAGAGTTCTATTATCTGTAACCCCCCTTTTGTGTAACTTTCTGGGCTATAAAACTGGGCTGTAGGAAAGCTGGGGATGCTGTCTTGTTCCCACCATTTTGGGAGGGAGAGGCAGCACGGCCGGTGGAAATAATAAGCTTAATTTTATTTGATTTTAATTTGAGTCAGTGGTCTTTTCTAGCGTCCTGGTCTAACAGGTAAACACTCCAAAGACGTGGAGCTCTGCCGGCCTAAAGACTTCTTGATAAACTTCCTCTGAGGTTGGGCACTTGAAATATATGTTGTTGTAAGGAGATTTAGCTTCCTTTCTAGTGACACCATAAAAGCTGGGTCTGCATCTACGTGACCTGGAGGACATGGTTTTTTGTATTCTAATGAACATGAGGCAGCAGTGCTGAATTGTGTATTTATAGGTAAACTGTGGCCACTTGGTGCTCAGTGTCTCCCCGTGTGAACTGTGAAGCCATTTGGTCATCCTCCACTTTTCGTGGTGTTTCTTGCTGCTGCACTGGGAGTTTGGTATTTGCTTCATGAAATACAATGAGTTCAACTGGGACCCAGTATTGGAGGGAGTTCTGTCACTTGTGGTGACAGAGAATGCACCAATCAGGCTTCTATCTCACAAAGCTTGCCCATTTGTCCATAGAAATCTGACTCTGAACTTTGCCCAGAAACCTCTCCATGTAACAAGAAGGGTCTGCTGGCTGCACCATATCAGTCACAAGCCATTTTGAAGGCAATGGAAAATCCTCCTGGCCACACCACAGATGTATTATCACACACCTGCCCACCACTGCAATAGGCCCACTACTCAGCAGGGTCCAACTTACTGGCATCTTTGTTCTACACCATTTTCATGAAACCCCGTCAATCATGGCATTCTCTTGTACACTCATGATCAGGAAAAAGACATCCAAAGGTTCTCCAGTGCCACCTGGTTAAGGGAATTTAAAAAATTTTATTGTATTTATTTAGCCATTTTTCATGGATGAAGTTGGAGGCATTGTGGGTTTCAGTTCATTCAGGAACCATTAAATGGTGAGGAAACTCATTTCAATGAAATCTCTGGAGAAATCTCACAGGCAAGTCATCCCATAGAGTGGTCAAAAGGTCACATGAAGCCAGGCCCATTGAGGTCTTCAATGAGACGTCCATGGGTGTTCTGACTGTCAACTATGGCTGCCACATCTTTCAGAATAAAATCATGTGATATCTTAGCTGAGATTCCAAGGCTCTGTGGAAAGTCACCCTTCTTTTTTGATCTCAGTTTCCAAGGGGAAATCCAATGTGTGGCCTCCTAAAATCTGAACACAGTTCATGGCAATATTTCTCTGAGATCAGTTCCAGAACTCAGACTCTAAGGGGAATCACACCAGAGTTCAAGCCCAGGTAGACTCTGTCATCACTTCCAAGCACTACACAAATGACCACAATTAAAACCAAAACACTCCCACAAGGCCCTCATCTTCTTCCATATAGACACTCATCATAACCTGTGGCTGGAGGTTTCCATGAGGGGCTCAGCCCAAGACAGTGTACAAAATAAACTCCCTTGCCCATAATTTGCCTAAAGTCAGGGTTGCCTGGATACCCTTCCTGAGAACCAGGAGTGATCAAATAAGCCTGCCATAAATACTCCTCTGCTTCTCCAATTTGAGGCCTACTGACTCTCGGGTATAGACTCTTTATGTGAATTGGAATCATGAGAAAACCCAAGCACATATGGGCTATCATCTGCAGTGTTTTGAGAACTCATTTGACACAAAGGATCCCTATTTTCACTTGATGGAGGTTAGGAACGTTACAGAGGAAGGCGAGAGACTTCGTCCACAATGACTGCTTTTTTGGCCATTTTGGTTTTGGAAGCACACTTGGGAACTTTCTTTAGATCCATCAGGTGCTGAGAATCTATGCAACAGCCTCACACATGGCCAAGAGTCTGATGCAGACACATTCCTTTCCAAAGCAATTAAGCAAAGAGCAACAGATGATGCCCATTAATTCCCCTTGAAAACCGTTTCCTTCAGGCTTCACAAAGGAGTGGCCTGAGGCAAAGACCTTTCTGACATTCAGGGCAACAGAACAATAGATAAGCAAATGGCCCATTGCAGGGTTTCTGGAATGATATCTGAGTTTTCTGAGATGATCCCATTCCCTTCAGCTATCCAGTACATGGCCATGTCACAGAGCTTGGAGGTGGTACATATCGTGGACACAAAACCCTGAACCTATTCTGGAGAGTGGCCAGAATTCAAGAAGACATACAGGAACTTAGGAAGATAGTAGTTGTTTCCCATCCATTAGGAAAGCCACAGTCCATTCATAAATTGGGCAGGATGAATGCTGTGAAGTTTTCTACTAGACAGGACACATCCATTGATGCATTCTCTTTTCTAATGTCTACAACCACGGACACAGTGGGATAAACAGACATAGAAACACTCGCATTGTCAAAAGACTTACTAGAAACAGTCCACTCCAAATCAAACAAACCGACTTTCCTATATATTCTAAGATCATGAGACAAAACCACAAACTCACACGCACACCCACAAAGTCAACTCCTTCCCCCAAGTAGGTCTGTGACTATCCGGAGTGTCCTCTGACTGATGGGACATACTACGTTTCCCCGAAATGGGCTGTCCTATGTCACATCTGGTCTCCTTGGCCAACACTGTGAAGTTGTCAGGTGCCAGTAGTGAGACACTACCTGTTTTCTCAGGAAAGGCCCCTCTTCAGAGCTCTCCTGGAATTTGGCTATCCTCACATCAGTAGTTACACAGAAAGACCGATTCTGTCCTTGGTAAATCCAAACATGTGTGGCCACTGGGACTGGGACTGGGAATGACTCTGGGTACCTGGCTTCCTGGATCCCAAGTTCAGAGAGTTCCATCACCAAGAAAGTTATATAGGTCACTTCCTTCAGGAACTGAATGAGGTCACTGCCTTGGCAACATCTTTGTCCTAACAGTTGCTTCCAAGTGTCCCAATAGATGGAGGCTGCCCCTACTTCCTGTGACACTTTCACAAGTAAGAATGGTATATCAAACATAGGCACCCGTAAACAGCTCTCCACACAAGCCTGGTTTGGTCCATCTTCTCTACATTAAGAAGAGAGAGACTGCTTCAGACACACCCCTTCATCCTGACCTGTTTTTTTTTTTTTTTTTTTTTTTTTTTGTCATGAAAGATGACTTTCGCTCTCTCAGGTCCTTCATAGCTTTCTATATCTTCCCCAGGGTTCACTTCTGCATGGACCTTTGAGGTTCTCAGCAGGTGGAAGATCTCTTACATTTCTATATAAGAACAACTTTGTCCTTGCTTTTCTGTAAAGTTAGGTTGAGGAAACAAAGTATGGTTAGGATTAATAACATGATTGATTTGGGTTAGGAATCATTCTGCTGCATGAATAATGGTATTGGGAACCTGCAATATTTATAAGGATATATAGAGGTGAAATATATGTATGAAAACACAAATCTAGGTAAGATTTGAAGCCCAAAAGGGCATTGGATCCTTGTTTGGGATACTTTACTCTGAATTATGTTGTGCACATGTGTCTCAGATAAATCTATACATAATGGCATAGGACCTTGTACCTTGGATAATTGAATGTTGAAGAGAACATCCAGTCAAAAAAGGATAGTTGGTAGGATTAGGAAGATACTTGATAGGATTAGAAAAAAGAGTCAGTATAGGATTTGGAAAAAAACTTCCTTAGCAATAGGGTTTCAGGTAGACAGAAAATGTAAATGTCAGCACATTTGAAGAGTCAGTCACAATGATGAACTGGGGAAAATATGTAGGAAAGCAGATATCATTAGAGACATTAGGAAATCAGGCAAATGATGAAGTGATTGATAGGATTAGACATTTTCAACAGGCTTGAGGTTGAATACATAATCTTAGGAAGAAACAAATATGTAGTCACCAATAGGATTGACATTTGAGAGCATTAGGCAACATGGACATGGGTGATTTTCATAATCCATACTCACATTCCATTTAGGCTTTGGTACAATTGTAAGTGTGACTTTGAATTTTGTGGCCAGAATATTACTGTGATAAAATGTATATGTAGATCAGGTGACATGAGTCTTTCTTGCACCATTTCTGGGAGCAATATTTAGAAGAGATATAAATTAGTATTGGGGGCACAAATAGGTGTGCCATGTGTGAATATATAATATAACAGATTCCAACTTTAGAAATTGGAATAAATTGATATCTGAAAATACACAGGAAATGTCATATTGACATACATACATTCATTCCAACCAGTTATACATCTAATGGTAATATTAGGGTTGTGGTTTATCATAAAGTGTGTGTGAGTTTTGCTTCAAAATTGATTATGGAAATCGAAAATAATGTGTTTGGAAAGAAGTCTCAATAAATAACCAGTCAAAAGCAAGGAGGAATACATGTGTACTGAAGCAGGAAGTGATTGAATGTGTTTCAAATGTCTTTAAATTTGTGAACTTGTGGATGAAATGTATATACTATGATGTACAAAAACTGAAGAAATAGTAATGTACCAGTGTTAAATAAAAATGAACGTCAAAATACACATCATGCCCCTTTGGAATCTACTTGCATTGATGTTAAATTGGGTCAGTTACAGTAGAAATATAAGGATTTGTTTGCACCATTCAGTGAAGTGAGTTTTCAGTACTAGAAAACAAATATGTATTTCAGGTGGATGAATATTTCTGAAAATAATCGTATGAAAATTTGATTATAAAACCACATACATGAGCATGAGTGAATTATTTAGGGAGTGTATAATAGGACACATATATATTATATTTGGAAAAATCTAGAGAATATATATATATATATCTCACAGAGAAACATTAGAAAGTAGCAATATATATGCCAATCAAAATTCATCGTGAAATATATATCATCCACTGATCCAAAAATATTAATTTTACTGAACATGGATTTATGTATAATGTTGTTCAACTAAAAATCTCACTCATAGTTTGAATTTTCAGTTCCAAAAGCGTTTAGGAGGGGTGATCTCTTCTCATACTTTGTTTCTGCCAAGTTAGCCACCTCACAAAAATGTACGTGTGATACCAGGTATGATTTTATATGTGCATATAAAAATACATGTGCTGAATTGGCTACAGAAAAAAGGAGACAGAAATTCACATATGTGTTAACTTTAAAAACACATGGAGTACTATTTCAACAAACAATTGACAAGATTTATAACTCCTACACTATATCATGCAAAAGGCAAGACCAACTATACACCATGCCTCCTCTGAACTGCTTGTATTAATATTATGTTTGGGTTATTTGTCTCCATCATATTAGGATTAGTAGTCAGAGTCTATTAGGGTATGGGTTACTGACAGGGATTCAGTATTTCGAATGGAAAATTGGAAAATGAATCCAATGTGTATGTAAATATGTGCTACACAAAAATCTTCCCACTCTCATCCAGAACAATACCTTGACAACACCTTCACCCCATGTAAGACACAATTAGAGGAGAAGAGTTAGAAAATCCATGAATACATATCTGGAATGGAATGCGATCAGAAGTTCACAACCTTGGAAGTGTTAGAGGAGTTTCCAAAAGTAAGGGACAGGGTAAACACTTCAAAAACATGGAGGTCTGTTGTCCTAGAGACTTCTTGAGATACTGCCTGTGAGGTTGGGCACTTGAAATATATGTTGTTGTCACGTGCTTTAGCTTCCTTTCTAGTGAAATCATCAACCTGGGTCTGCATCTATGTGACCTGGAGGACATGGTTTCTTATTTTCCATCCGTGGGTGGGCCCCTTGCTTAAGAGCTCTGGCTACTGGACAAATTTTACACAAAGAAGCCTCTAATCTGACTTTTGGGGCCCCTTGAACTATCTACTCCCCACATCACTTGAAAGATCTTTTACCTTAAAAGGGTCTTCAAACCCTCCCTACATCCAGAGTTCTGTCGCTCCTCACTTCCTTTCTGGAAAACCCTAATATTATTTTCCTTCCCTGCTCTGCACTGAACCCTGCCTCACTGCTCCCAATAAATCCCATGTCTCACAAACCAACTCAAAATTGCTTGGAAAACTTAGATGATTTCCTCCCCTGTCATTCTTCCATTTTTGAGAGACCACTCACCAAGCCTGACCTTATCTGGTTTACTGACAGCAGTTCCTTTAGGCAGAATGGAACTCATTACTCTGGATACGCTGTATTTTCAGCCACTGAGATTATAGAGGCCAAAGTTTTGCCTTCAGGAACTACAGACCAGCAGGCTGATTTTATAGCATCCACTCGTGCCTGCCTTCTAGCACAAGGCAAATCCCTCACCCTCTAAAATGATTCAAAATATGTCTTCCATATCTTATTATCCCATGCTGCAATTTGAAAGAAGCGAGGCCTACTTACCACCAAAGGTAATGCGATCACTAATTCAGCTCTTATAACCAATCTGATAGAGGCCTCCCACTTACCCACCCAGTTGGGAGATGTCCATTGTAGGTCCCATCAGAAGGACGGCTCTCTTATCACTGAGGGCAATGCCAAAGCTGACCAGGTGGCACGAATGGCTGCTACCACTTCCAATCATGGCCCCCATGGTGGACATATAATGGCCACTTTAGACAGCTCATCTGAAGCCCCTACTTCTTTCAGTAAGAACAAGCATCTTTTCAAGTTCCTTCATACTCTATTCCTTTCCAATTCTCAGTCTTTGACCCTCTTTTTACAGAGTTTCTTCTTCCTCACTCCCTCTGACAAGCCATGCTACAGAATATAGCCTCTAATTGTCAGATCTGTCAGCGGACCAACCCTCATACTCCTTTAAGGCCCAAACGTTTCCCTTCCCAACAAGCCCGGGGACACATTCCCTCTGCTGACTGGCAGGTAGACTTCACCAACATGCCCACAGTATGGCACACTAAATACCTCCTTGTCTTTGTGGACACTTTCTCTGGTTTGGTTGAGGCATTTCCCACTTCCAATAAAAAGGCTTCCACTTTAGCTTCAATCTTACTGACAGACATCATCCCCAGGTTTGGTATGCCCACTTCCTTACAATATGACAATGGCCCTGAGTTTACTTCTAGGATCACACAAAAGGTCTCTCAAGCCCTCTCCTTCAAGTGGCATTTCAACTGTCCATATTTCCCCCAGGCTTCAGGGAAAGTGGAAAGTGTAAATCGTACTCTAAAGGAAGTCCTTACCAAATTGACAATGGAATTAAACATAGACTGGGTCAAACTCCTTTCCTTGGCTTTGCTTCGAATCAGAGCTCTCCCTAAGAAACCATCTTTACTGTATCCTTTTGAGATAATGTATGAAAGACATCTTATAACCCCTGCGTTGGTCATTTCACAAGGACCTCTCACCCGAGATTTGTCTTTGCCTCTCTTGCTTCATCTCCGCTCGGAACTCTGGAAATATCAGGACTGGCTTCTTCCGGACCCAGTCTCCTCTCCAAACACTCCTCCCTTAACACCTGTTAGTCTAGTCAATTATAATACCCCAGAGGAGAAAGGGACTCTTGCCCCAAAATGGGAAGGCCCCTATCCTGTCATTCTCTGTACCCCCACCGCCGCCAAACTCTCCTTACCAGACAACCGTCTCACTCCCTGGAATCACATGTCTAGGTTGAAGCCACATCACCAGGAGGCCCCACATGCTGACGACAGGGCCACCCCAGAGGAACTCCAAGAATCACCTCCTGAACCTCCCCTTTACTCCTGCTCTCCACACCCATCTCACCCATTTAAGTTGCGGCTCACACGGTTTTCCTTGCAGCCCAATTCCTCTTAAAGAAGGCACAATGAGCTCTCCCAACACCCTAGTCTTCTCTAACTGCTTGTTTTTTGTGCTCTGCTTATTTTCTGTGCTCTGTCAGGACTGGTCTTTACCCTCCTCACCTACCATGCATTTATTCACTCTTCGGGAACGATACTCAGAGCATGGCATGCAGACGGTCCGCGGAGTGGATGCAACTACTTGCTTCATCCACAACTGCACCTCTATTTCCCTAAAATTGTCACCTTCAAGGACCTTCGTCCCTGGTAGCTGGAACTGGCCTTTCATTTGCTTCCTTTTTGATCAAACAAAAGATTATTGTCATTGGTGGTCTGAGATATATAATGGGTGCCCCTATTGGTCATGCAGGTTCCATGATGAACGTGGTAGCTATTCTTACCACTCACTCGGTTACCCTGAAGGGTGGACTTCTAGTTACATAAAGTGGCATAAAGGCTCTTCATCCAATAACAATGGATGGTATACTTTAGATAAACCTGACCCCAAGGCCAAACGTTGGGGCTATGTTGAGTTTGCTGTCTATGCTCAGACAACCTCACTCAGACCCACAGGGTGGATGACTATTGGCCGCACCCTGATTACGCCACCTAAGGCAACCATCCAGGTAGTCGAACACATTAAGGACTCAGAATCAAAACTTCGAGATCGTATCCATAGCTCATCCAAAGAGGATTCAGAGCCTTCAACCCCCTCAGGTCCCTCTCCCACATGGCTCAATTTGCTACACCAAACGTTTTGATTATTAAACTCCACCCGTCTTTCTTTGCCTACTTCTCAGTGCTTTCTCTGTGCTTCACTTAGTCGTCCACTTCTAGAAGCAGTCCCATTAGCGGCAGAAAATATTCCAGCAAAACCCTACAATTTCTCTAAAAAGGACAAACCCTACATGTGACACGTAACCCACTGTGGGAAAGTTATTCCACCAATACTTTATTTCCTTTCATCTGTTTCCACCTGCCAATAATGAATCCTTTACCCGTTTGTTCCTTGAGCAACAACACCCCATAGAGCCCTGTGTTTAGGCAACCTGAACATTTCCTCTGGTGTAATGGGTCTTTAAGTGCCTCAACGATCAATGTCTCTGGCACCTGTTTCTTGGTTACTGTAGTTCCTCAGCTATCTTTGTATACTCCCACCGAATTCCGACAGTTGGCCCTACCTTCCCGCACCCGTAAGGTAGTCTTTCTGCCAGTTCTGGTAGGCCTCATTTTAACAACCTCAGTGACGAGTCTCGGACTCTCTGGTGGAGCTATAGGTCATGCTCTATGGGCATCCAATGACCTTCAACAAAAACTGCAGGAAACACTCAATACCATGGCTGAGTCTCTGGGTTCCTTGCAGCGGCAGGTTACATCATTGGCACAAGTGGCTTTACAGAACCAAAGGGCAATTGATCTTCTCACTGCAGAAAAAGGGGTTACATGCCTATTCCTCAGAGAGGAATTTTGCTATTATGTTAATGAATCTGGGCTAATAAAAAAAATGTTGTTAAATTGCAGGAATTATCGACCGAATTTCTCAAACATACCTCCTCCAATCCCATCATTGGGTTCTTCCAATCCTATCTTGCCATGTACTTACTACATATCTTGGGGCCCCTTATTGGGATGCTCCTTTTTGTGCTCTCTTGCCCTGCAAAATGAAGTGCCTTCAAACCCAACTGCAAAAAATTCCTAATCAAACTTTCAACCAGCTTTTGCTTAGGCACTACCAGCCTCTGATGACCGATGAACCCCCAACATCTCCAAGAGAACAGTAACTCAGTGATGAAGCTCACTACCAGGCATGATGGAATGCAATGGGTATCAGACAGCGGGAGACAACGAGCTCTGAGAACCTCTTAATCTGCCATCCTGGATTCATGAGTCTTTACCACCTTCTAAGATTTCTCATGGCCCTTGGCCTCTTCTATGTCAGTCCCCCAACATGGAACTTCTGCCAAAAAATGACATTTCCTTTAATTTTTATCTTCATTCTGTTTTTATTTGCTCTGATCTTCTTCAGGTGCTGGTGACACCATGTCCAGGCAACGCTTCCAGTATTTCCTAGAGTCTCTGTTACAGGACCAGTGGCTGATACCAACAATCTCTTCCATCCAGGACTAGTTCCATGCCATCGACAACTTTGGCTTCAGGGAACATTCATTGACTTCACCCCTACGAAAGTAGCTGTCTATAGCCACTGGGTTTTATTTCTGGCTGCCATGATAATCCCAAACCTGCTCCATGAGCATTCCTCCACTTCTCTTTCTAGGCCCCACACCACCCCCACACAGCAGGAAGCAGCCGGACCTGACAAATGACGCCCCACTTCCTAAGAAAACAAAAAGGGTGGAATGTTGAGAAAAGAATAAATGGCAGCCATACCCCAGAGAAAAACCTCAACATGGCGCCTAAGGACTTCTTCTTCCTACCTTCTTCATTTCTGAAGTGGCGCAAAAAGTTCCCACCCTTGTGAACTCTCACGTCAGCGCCAATTTCAAATCTCACTTGTGGGGAACCTTAGCCCCAATGAGAACTAATTCCTGGGCTCTGGAGCTGATATCTGAAAGAACTTGCCTATAAACGGGTTGCTGCCATTTATCTAAGCCCTACCATCTCCCCCTTAGTTCTATATAAGCACACAGCTTTGAGCAATAAAATTGGAATTCTCCCGGTGAAGTGTCATTGCGTGGGGAATTATTTCACTCATGATCAGCAACAGGATATCCAAAGGTTCTCCAGTGCCACCTGGTCATGGGAATTTCAGAAATTTGATGGTATTTATTTAGCCATTTTTGAAGGATGAAGTTGGAGTCACTGTACGTTTCAATTAATGCAGGAACCATTATGTGGTGAGGAAGCTCATTTAAATTAAAACTCTGGAGAAATCTCACAGGCAAGGCTTCCCAAAGAGTGGCCAAAAGGTCACATGAAGCCAGGATCATTGAGGTCTACAATATGAGTTCCATATGTGTTTAGATTCTCAACTATGGCTGCCAAGTCTTTCAGAATAAAATCATGTGATATCCTGGCTGAGATTCTCACTGCACTGTGGAAAGACACCCTGGCACTCGATCTCAGTTTTCAAGGGAGGATTCTCATGCGTGGCCTCCTAAAATCCCAACACATTTCATGGCAATACTTCTTTGAGGTAAATTCCAGAACTCAGTCTCTAAGAGGAATCATGCCAGAGTTCAAGCCCAGGTGGATCCAGTTATCTCTTCCAACCGCCAAACAAATGACCACAATTAAAACCAAACACTCCCACATGGCCCTCATCTTCTTCCATATAGACACTTATCATAACCTCTGGCTGGAGTTTTTCATGAGGGGTGCAGCCCAAGACAGTGTCAAAAATAAGCTCCCTTGCCCCTCATTTGCCTAAAGTCAAGGTGGCCTGGACACCCATCCGGTGAACCAGGAGTGATCAGATAGGCTAGCTGTTAATACTGCTCTGCATCTCCAATTTGAGTCCTACTGACTGTCAGGTATAGATTCTTTATATGATTTGGAGCCATGAGAAAACCCAAAAACCTATGGGCTAGCCTCTGCAGGGCTGTGCATAACTCATTTGACCCAAAGGATCCGTATTCTCACTTGATGGTGGTCAGGAACCTTACAAATGAATGCGAGAGACTTCATTCACAATAATTGCTCTTTTGGCCCTTTTGGTTTTGGATGCACACATGGGATCTCTCTTTATATCCATCAGGTGCTGAGAATCTAAGCCACAACCTCACACAGGGCCAAGAGGCTGATTTAGACACATCCCTTTCCAAAGCAATTAAGCAAAGAGGCACAGGTGGTGCCCATTCATTTTCATTTGAAAACTGTTTTCTTCAGGCTTCTCAAAGGGGTGGCCTGAGGCAAAGACCTTCCTGACATTCAGGGAAACAGAACAATTGATAAGCAAAAGGCCGAAAGCATGGTTTCTCAACTGAGACTTTCTTGGTCACACTGATATCTGTGTTTTCTGAGATGCTCGCCATTCCCTTCAGCTATCCAGGACATGGCAATGTCACAGAGCTTGGAGGTGGTACATATTTTGGACACAACCATGAGAATATTCTGGAGAGTGGTGAGAATTCTGGAAGAAACAGGAACTTAGGAAGGTAGGAGGTGTTGCCCATGGATAAGGCAAGCTGCAGTCCATTCATAAATTGGGCAGGATGAATGCCGGGAATCTTTCTACTATACAGGACATATCAATTGTTGCATTCTATTTTCTAATGTCTACAACCACGGACACAGTGGGATACACAGACATAGAAACACTTGCCTTGTCCAACGACTTACTAGAAGAAGACCACTCCAAATCAAACAAACCGTCTTTCCTACCTATTCTCAGATCATGAGACAAAACCACAAAATCACACCCACACCCACAAAGACACCTCCTTCCCATATGTAACTCTGTGACTATCCGGAGTTTTCTCTGAGTGGTGGGCCATACTATGTTCCCCCAAAATGGCCTGTCCTATCTCAGATCTGGTCTCCTTGGCCAACTCTGTGAAGTTGTCAGGAGCCTGCGGTGAACCACTACCTACTTTCTCAGGAAAGGCCCCTATGCAGAGCTCTCCTGGTATTTGGCCATCCTCACATCTGTAGGTACCAAGAAAGACTGACACTCTCCTTGGTAAATTCAAACAAGTGAGCCTACTGGGTCTGGGACTGGACTGGCTCCGGGTGCCTGGCTTCCTGGATCCCAAGTTAAGAGAGTTCCATCACCAAGGAAGTGAGGTAGATCACTTCTTCAGGAACTGAATGAGGTCATTGCCTTGACAACCACTTTGTCCTAACAGTTGCTTTCAAGAGTCCCATGAGATGGAGGCTGCCCCTACTTCCTGTGACACTTTCACAAGTTAGAATGGTATATAAACCATGGGCACCCGGGAACAGCTCTCCACCTAGCACTGTTTTGGTCCATCTTCTCTACATTAAGAAGAGAGAGGCTGATTCATACACATCCCTTCATGCTGACAAGGTTGTTTGCCATAGAAGATGACTTTTCTCTCTCAGGTCTTTCGTAGCTGCCTACATCTTCTCAAGGGATCATTTCTGCATGGACCTTTGATGTTCTCAACAGCTGGAACATGCCCTACATTCCTGTATTTTAAGAGCAACCCTGTCCCTGCTGTTCTGTAAAGTTCGATTGAGAGAACAATGTATGGTTTTGGGTTAGTAACATGTTCAATTTGGGGTTAGGAATCCTTCTGCATGACGAATAATGGTATTGGGAAACTATGATATTTACAAGAATATATAGGTGAAATATAAGTATAAAAACAGAAATCTATGGAAGATATGAAGTCCAGAAGGGCATTGGGCCCTTAATTGGTACACTTAGCTTTGAATTATTTAAGGGAAATTGCTTGGAAATGAAAGGAGACCCTCAGATAAATCTATATACAATGGCATAGGAGCTTGTACCTTGGATGATTGAATGTCGAAGAGAACATCCACTCAAAAAGGGATAGTCGGTAGGATTAGAAAGATAGTCAGTAGGTTTACAAAGAACAGTGAGAATAGGATTTAGACCAAAAGTTCTTAAGCAATAGGGTTTCAGGTAGACAGTGAATGTAAATGTCAGCACAAGTGAAGAGTCAGTCACAATGATGAACAGGGGAAAATATGTAGGAAAATAGATATAAATAGAGACATTACTAAATCAGGCAAAGTATAAAGTGAGTGATAGGATTAGACATTTTCAACAGGCTTGAGGTTGAATATATAATCTTAGGAAGAAACAAAAATGTAGTCACCAATAAGATTGACATTTGAGAGCATTAGGCCACCTGGACATGGAAGGTTTTAGTAATCCATGCTCACTTTCCATTTAGGCTTTGGTACAAACTTAAGGGTGACCTTTGATTTTTTTGTACAGAATATTACTGTGATAAAATGTATATATAGATCAGGTGACATGAGTATTTCTTCCACCATTTTTTGAGGAATATTTTGAAAACGTATAAATTAGTATTGAGGGTAAAAATACGTGTACCCTGTGTCTATGAATATAGAGATAATGCATGAATAGATCATACAGTTAATAAATAATATAACTGGTTCCCCTTTAAATAATGTATTGAATTGATATCTGAAAATATATAAGAAATCATATATTTTTTTAATTAATTTTTATTGTAGGTTGTTCAAAACATTACATAGTTCTTGATATATCATATTTCACACTTTGATTCAAGTGGGATATGAGCTCCCATTTTTACCCCATATTCAGATTGCAGAATCACATCAGTTGCAGAACCATTGATTTACATATTGCCATTCTGGTGTCTGTTGTATTCTGCTGCCTTTTCTATCCTCTACTATCCCCCCTCCCCCCTCCCCTCCCCTCTTCTCTCTCTACCCCCTCTACTGTAGTTCATTTCTCCCCCTTATATTTTCCTCCTTTCCCCTCACATCCTCTTGTATGTAATTTTGTATACCCCTAAGTGTCTCCTTCCATTTACATGCAATTTCCCTTCTCTCTCCCTTTCCCTCCCACCTCTCATCCCTCTTTAATGTTAATCTTCTTCTCATGCTCTTCATCCCTACTCTGTTCTTAGTTACTCTCCTTATATCAAAGAAGACATTTGGCATTTGTTTTTAAGGGATTGGCTAGCTTCACTTAGCATAATCTGCTCTAATGCCATCCATTTCCCTCCAAATTCTATGATTTTGTCATTTCTTAATGCAGAGTAATACTCCATTGTGTATAAATGCCACATTTTTTTTATCCATTCGTCTATTGAAGGGCATCTAGGTTGGTTCCACAGTCTTGCTATTGTGAATTGTGCTGCTATGAACATGGATGTAGCAGTGTCCCTATAGTGTGCTCTTTTTAGGTCTTTAGGGAATAGACCGAGTAGGGGAATAGCTGGATCAAATGGTGGTTCCATTCCGAGCTTTCCAAGAAATCTCCATACTGCTTTCCAAATTGGCCGCACCAATTTGCAGTCCCACCAGCAATGTACAAGAGTACCCTTTTCCCCACATCCTCGCCAGCACTTGATGCTGTTTGACTTCCTAATGGCTGCCAATCTTACTGGAGTGAGATGGTATCTTAGGGTGGTTTTGATTTGCATTTCTCTGACTGCTAGAGATGGTGAGCATTTTTTCATATACTTGTTGATTGATTGTATGTCCTCCTCTGAGAAATTTCTGTTCAGGTCCTAGGCCCATTTGTTGATTGGGTTATTCGTTATCTCATTGTCTAATTTTTTTAGTTCTTTGTATATTCTGGATATTATGGCTCTGTCTGAAGTGTGAGGAGTAAAGATTTGTTCCCAGGACGTAGGCTCCCTATTTACCTCTCTTATTGTTTCTTTTGCTGAGAAAAAACTTTTTAGTTTGAGTAAGTCCCATTTGTTGATTCTAGTTATTAACTGTTGTGCTATGGGTGTCCTATTGAGGAATTTGGAGCCCGACCCCACAATATGTAGATCATAGCCAACTTTTTCTTCTATCAAATGCCATGTCTCTGATTTGATATCAAGTTCCTTGATCCACTTTGAGTTAATTTTGTGCATGGCGAGAGAAAGGGATTCAGTTTCATTTTGTTGCAAATGGATTTCCAGTTTTCCCAACACCATTTGTTGAAGATGCTATCCTTCTTCCATTGCATGCTTTTAGCCCCTTTATCGAATATAAGATAGTTGTAGTTTTGTGGATTGGCTTCTGTGTCCTCTATTCTGTACCATTGGTCCACCCGCCGGTTTTGTTACCAGTACCATGGTGTTTTTGTTACTATTGCTCTGTAGTATAGTTTGAAGTCTGGTATAGCTATCCCGCCTGATTCACACTTCCTGCTTAGCATTGTTTTTGCTATTCTGGGTCTTTTATTTTTCCATATGAATTTCATGATTGCTTTCTCTATTTCTACAAGAAATGCCGTTGGGATTTTGATTGGCATTGGATTAAACCTATAGAGAACTTTTGGTATTATCGCCATTTTGATGTTGTTACTTCTACCTATCCATGAACAGGGTATATTTTTCCATCTTCTAAGATCTTCTTCTATTTCTTTCTTTAGGGTTCTGTAGTTTTCATTGTATAAGTCTTTCACCTCTTTTGTTAGGTTGATTCCCAAGTATTTTACTTTTATTGAGGATATTGTGAATGGGGTGGTTGTCCTCATTTCCATTTCAGAGGATTTGTCGCTGATATACAGGAATGCCTTTGATTTATGCGTGTTGATTTTATAGCCTGCCACTTTGCTGAATTCATTTATTAGCTCTAATAGTTTCTTTGTAGACCCTTTTGGGTCTGCTAGGTATCGAATCATGTCATCTGCAAATAGTGATAATTTGAGTTCTTCTTTTCTGTTTTTATGCCTTTATTTTTTTTCGTCTGTCTAATTGCTCTGGCCAGTGATTCGAGAACTATGTTGAACAGAAGTGGTGAGAGAGGGCATCCCTGTCTTGTTCCAGATTTTAGAGGGAATGCCTTCAGTTTTTCTCCATTCAGAATGATGCTAGCCTGAGGCTTAGCATAGATTGCTTTTACAATATTGAGGTATGTTCCTGTTATCCCTAGTTTTTCTAGAGTTTTGAATATAAAGGGATGCTCTACTTTGTCGAATGCTTTTTCCACATCTATCGAGATGATCATATGGTTCTTATTTTTAAGCCTATTGATGTGGTGAATAACATTTATTGATTTCCGTATATTGAACCAACCTTGCATCCCAGGGATAAATCCTACCAGATCATGTTGCACAATTTTTTTGATATGTTTTTGTATCCGGTTCGCCAGAAGTTTATTGAGGATTTTTGCATCTAGGTTCATTAGAGATATTGGTCTGTAGTTTTCTTTCTTTGAAGTGTCTTTGTCTGATTTAGGAATCAGGGTGATGTTGGCCTCATAGAATGAATTTGGAAGTTCTCCCTCTTTTTCTGAAATAGCTTGAAAAGTATTGGTATTAGTTCCTCTTTAAAGGTTTTGTAAAACTCTGCTGTATACCCATCCGGTCCTGGGCTTTTCTTAGTTGGTAGTCTTTTGATGGTATCTTCTATTTCCTCAATTGATATTGGTCTGTTAAGGTTGTCAATATCCTCCTGACTCAATCTGGGCAAATCATATAACTTAAGAAATTTATCGATGCCTTCACTATCTTCTATTTTGTTGGAGTATAAGGATTCAAAATAATTTCTGATAATCTTCTGTATTTCTGAAGTGTCTGTTGTGATATTGCCTTTTTCATCCCGTATGCTGGTAATATGAGTTCTCTCTCTTCTTCTCTTCGTTAGCGTGGCTAAGGGTCTGTCGATTTTTTTTATTTTTTCAAAGAACCAACTTTTAGTTTTGTCAATTTTTTCTATTGTTTCTTTCGTTTCGATTTCATTAATTTCAGCTCTGATTTTAATTATTTCTTGTCTTCTACTTCTTTTGCTGTTGTTTTTCTCTTCTTTTTCTAGGATTTTGAGTTGAAGTATTAGATCATTTATTTGTTGGTTTTTTTCTTTTTTTAAGGAATGAACTCCAAGCAATAAATTTTCCTCTTAGAACTGCTTTCAATGTGTCCCATAGATTCCAATATGTTGTGTCTGTGTTTTCATTTATCTTTAAGAATTTTTTAATTTCCTCCTTGATGTCTTCTATAACCTATTGATCATTCAGTAACCTATTGTTCATTCTCCAAGTGATGCATGATTTTTCCTTATTTCTTTTATCGTTAATTTTCAATTTCATTCCATTATGATCAGTTAAGATGCATAGTATTATCTCTACTCCTTTATATTGTCTAAGAGTTGCCCTGTGAAATAATATATGATCTATTTTTGAGAAGGATCCATGTGCTGCTGAGAAAAAAGTGTAACTGCTTGATGTTGGGTGGTATATTCTATATATGTCAATTAAGTCTAGGTTATTAATTGTGTTATTGAGCTCTATAGTTTCCTTATTCAACTTTTGTTTGGAAGATCTGTCCAGTGGTGAGAGAGGTGTGTTGAAGTCTCCCATGATTATTGTATGGTGGTCTATTAGACTCTTGAACTTGAGAAGTGTTTGTTTGATGAACATAGCTGCACCATTGTTTGGGGCATATATATTTATGATTGTTATGTCTTGTTGGTGTATGGTTCCCTTGAGAAGTATGTAGTGTCCATCTTCATCCCTTTTGATTAACTTTGGCTTGAAATCTATTTTATTTGATATGAATATGGACACTCCTGCTTGTTTCCGAAGTCCATATGAGTGATATGATTTTTCCCAACCTTTCACCTTCAGTCTAAGTATGTCTTTTCCTATCAAATGCGTCTCCTGAAGGCAGCATATTGTTGGGTCTTGTTTTGTGATCCATTCTACTAGCCTGTGTCTCTTAATTGGTGAGTTTAAGCCATTAACATTTAGGGTTATTATTGAGATATGGGTGTTCTTCCAGCCATATTGGTTTATTTATGTTACTAAACATGGTTTGTTTTCCTCTTTGATTATTCCCCCCCCTTCACTGTACTACCTCCCGCTGTTGGTTTTCATTGACATTTTCCATTTCCTCTTCCTGTAATATTTTGCCGAGGATGTTTTGAAGAGATGGTTTTCTAGCTGCAAATTCTTTTAACTTTTGTTTATCATGAAAGGTTTTAATTTCATCTTCCATCCTGAAGCTTAATTTCACGGGATACACAATTCTTGGTTGTAACCCATTTTCTTTTAGTGTATGAAATATGTTATTCCAGGATCTTCTAGCTTTCAGAGTCTGTGTTAAAAGATCAGCTGTTATCCTGATTGGTTTACCCCTAAATGTAATCTGCTTCCTTTCTCTTGTAGCTTTTAAAATTCTCTCCTTATTCTGTATGTTGGGCATCTTCATTATAATGTGTCTAGGTGTGGATCTCTTATGATTTTGCACATTCGGCGTCCTGTAGGCTTCTAGGATTTGGGATTCTGTCTCATTCTTCAAGTCTGGGAAGTTTTCTCGTATTATTTCGTTGAATAGATTGCTCATTCCTTTGGTTTGGACCTCAATACCTTCCTGTATCCCAATGACTCTTAAGTTTGGTCTCTTTATGTTATCCCATATTTCTTGAATGTTCTGCTCATGGTTTCTTAACAGCTTTGCTGAGCTGTCTATGTTCTTCTCCAGTTGAAATACTTTGTCTTCATTGTCTGATGTTCTATCTTCTAAGTGTTCTACTCTGCTGGTAGTATTCTCAATTGAGTTTTTATGTTGGTTTATTGTTTCCTGAATTTCCAGGATTTCTGTTTGTTTGTTTTTTATAACCTCTATCTCCCTGAATAATTGATCTTTTGCTTCTTGGATTTGTTTATGTAATTCATTGTCGAAGTGGTCGAAGTGGTCTTTCATTGTCTGATTTTGCTGTCTAATGTCTTCCTTGAGACTCCAGATCATCTGAAGCATGTATATCCTGAATTCTTTATCTGACATTCCATCTGCTGCAGATATTACCTCTTCTAAAGTTGAATTGACCTGCATTGCTTGTGGTCCTTTTTTTCCTTGTCTTTTCATACTGATCGCGTTTCTTTCTGCTTGGTGAAACTGTTGTGTTATTGATTTTTCCCCCTATATATTTATATTGCTTTTGTATAGCTGCATCGTCTCCCTTGCAGGCTTTGGCGGTGGTTCTGCCCCTCCTTCAATTGAGGCAATGTGCCTACCACGCCGGGAGGCCGCTGTGCCTCTACTTTCGATGGGCCTGTTCTTTCGGTGGTCACAGGTCCGCCTACCTTGCAGGAGTGAGCAGCGGTTTTGCCCCTCCGCTGGCCACTAGGCCTGTTCTGTCTGTCGGTTGCAGGTATGTCTACCTAAAAGGCGCTGGTGGCGGCTCTGCCCCTCCCCCAACCGGGGTGATGTATCTGGCGGGCCACTGGGCCTGTTTTGTCGGTGGTCACGGTTCCGCCTACATTGCACGTGCGTGGAGCAGCTGTGTCCCTCTGAGAGTTGCTGAGCCTGACCTGCCGGTGGATGGCAAGTCTGCCTACCTTGCAGGCACAGGGGTGGCTCTGCCGCTCCGCGGGTCACTGGGCCTGATCTGCTGGTGAGTTGCAGGTCTGCCTAACTTGCAGGCGCCCGGCGGCTCTGCCCCTCCCCCAACCGGGGCGGGGCGATGTGTCTGGCCGGCCGCTGGGCCTGTTCCGTTGGTGGTCATGGTTCAGCCTACCTAGAAGGCACGTGGGGCAGCTGTGTCCCTCCGCAGTTTTTTGGGCCTGACCTGTCGGTGGGTCGCAGGTCTGCCTACCTTGTAGGCTCGGGGGGTGGCTCTGCCGCTCTGTGGATTGCTGTGCCTGTTCTGCTGGTGGGTCGCGGGTCCGCCTACCTTGCAGGCACCCGGCGCCTCTGCCCCTCCCCCAACCGGAGCTATGTGTCTGGCGGTCCACTGGGCCTCTTTTGTCGGTGGTCACGGTTCCGCCTACCCTGCACGCGCGTGGAGCAGCTGGGTCTCTCTGAGAGTTGCTGGGCCTGACCTGTCGGTGGGTGGCAAGTGCACCTACCTTGTAGGCCCGGGGGTGGCTCTGCCGCTCCGCGGGTTGCTGGGCCTGATATGCTGGTGAGATGCAGGTCTGCCTAACTTGCAGGCGCCCGGCGGCTCTGCCCCTCCCCCAACCGGGGTGGGGCAATGTGTCTGGCCGGCCTCTGAGCCTGTTCTGTTGGTGGTCAGCGTTCTGCCTACCTAGCAGGCTCGTGGGGCAGCTGTGCCCCTCCGCAGTTTCTTGGGCCTGACCTGCCGGTGGGTGGCAAGTGCTCCTATCTTGCAGGCCCGGGGGTGGCTCTGCTGCTCCACAGTTGCTGGGCCTGATCTGCTGGTGAGTCGCAGGTCTGCCTACCTTGCAGGCGCCCGGCTGCTCTGGCCCTCCCCCAACCGGGGCGGGGCGATGTATCTGGCCGGCCTCTGGGCCTGTTCTGTCGGTGGTCAGGGTTCTACCTACCTAGCAGGCTCGTGGGGCAGCTGTGCCCCTCCGCAGTTTGTTGGGCCTGACCTGCCGGTGGGTGGCAAGTGTGCCTACCTTGCAGGCCCGGGGGTGGCTCTGCCGCTCCGCGGTTGCTGGGCCTGATCTGCTGGTGATTCGCAGGTATGCCTAACTTGCAGGCGCCCGGCGGCTCTGCCCCTCCCCCAACCTGGGCGGGGCGATGTGTCTGGCCGGCCGCTGGGCCTGTTCTGTTGGTGGTCACGGTTCAGCCTACCTAGCAGGCACGTGGGGCAGCTGTGCCCCTCCGCAGGTTTTTGGGCATGACCTGCCGGTAGGTCACAGGTCTGCCTACCTTGTAGGCTCGGGGGGTGGCTATGCCGCTTTGTGGATTGCTGTGCATTTTCTGCTGGTGGGTCGCGGGTCCGCCTACCTTGCAGGCGCCCGGTGGCTCTGCCCCTCCCCCAACCGGAGGGATGTGTCTGGCGGTTCACTGGGCCTGTTTTGTCGGTGTTCACAGTTCCGCCTACCTTGCACACGCGTGGAGCAGCTGTTTCATTAGTGCCTGGGCACACTCTTCTTGTTGGCCTCCCTCAGGCCCTAAGTTTGTAGAGCTTGGGGCTGAGAAACCCCAGCCAATTTGCTTACCTTCTGGTAGCCACGCCCCCGTATCTGGTGCAAGAGACCTCAGTTGTCAGCACTGGTGGGAGCGGTAGCCGTGAGTCCCACGCCGAGGCGAGTCGGTGCAAGAGACCTCAGTTGTCAGCACTGGTGGGAGCGGTAGCTGGGAGACCCGCGCCGCGCAGCTACCGCCGGCTCCTGTGCCAGTGCTGCCTCCGGGTTTTCTTGACTACCACGCCGGCAGGTCGCTGGACCTGTTACGGGCCCGGGCGGCGGCTCTGTTCGGCCCCTCTGGCCTCCACAGTATTCAGCAGGACCCGGACCGAGAAACAGTTTCCGCGGGTTCTTTATCACCGGGCCAAAACAGTTCCGGGAGCCAGAATTCGGCCTCTCCGGACTTGGTGCATGCTCCGACAGGAGCAGGCTCCAAGAAGCAGTTTCAGCGGGTTCTATAGCCCTGGGCCAGAGCAGCTCCGGGAGCCGGAACTCCGACACTCCGGGCTCGGTGCGTGTTCTGATAGGAGCAGGCTCCAAGAAGCAGTTTCCGCGGGTTATTTAGCACTAAGTCTGAGCAATTTGTCTGCGAGATGCAGACAATTGTCAGCCTGAAATTACCTGTTCTATAGCTGAAAGAGCTGCAATCAGTCGAAAACAAGGATGGTGACGTCAGCTCTCCAAGATGGTGGCCGCTGGCTTCCTCCGTGGTCTGACCGGTGTGGAGAACCAACCTGGACCGTTTCCTTTCCCTGTCTCCAACCCAGAATTCAGCTCCGAGCTCAGCAAATGCCTAGCTGGCAGGAGCCCACAGAATCAGCATTGCTGTATCTCTGCGCCACCAGCCTGTCATTTCCCAGCGCGCGCCGCAGACTCCAGCCATGGGGTGATCTGCCGAACAAGCAGCGCTCCATACAGACGGACAGATCGCTCGCATTTGAGCCCCTGAAGCTGATCCTCGTGCGATGAAAATCCTTCCACTAGGTTTTGGAGCACCCCAATTTTGCTGGAAATTCCTAACAAGATAGCTTTTAGCCGTTCTAACTCGTCATTTTCCCTCACAGTGACGCAGTACACGGAGTTACTGCACTCCCTTTGCGGCCATCTTGCCTCTCAAGAAATCATATATTGATATAGAATCATTCATAACAACTAGTTATACATCTAATTGTAATCCTAGGCTTATGGTTTATCATGAAGAGTGTGTGAGTTTTGCTTCAAAAGTGATTATGGAAATCAAAAATAATGTGTTTTGAAAGAAGTCTCACGAAAAGACCAGTTTGAAACATGGCGGAACACGTGTTTTCTGAAGCAGAAAGTGATTGAAAGTGAAATATATGCCTATAAATTTGTGAACTTGTGGATGAAATATATATCCTATAATGTGCATAAACTGAAGAAATAGTAATGTACCAGTGTTGAAATAAAAATGACCTTCAAAATACTTATCATGTCCCATAGGAATCTACTTGCATTGATGTGAAACTGGATCAGTTACTGTAGAAATATTAGGATTCATATGCACCATTCACTGAAGTTAGTTTTCAATACTAGGAAAAAAATACGTATATCAGGTGAATGAATATTTCTGAGAATAATCTTGTGAAAAGTTTTTTATAAATCCACATACATATTCATGAATGAATTTAGGGAGTGTATAATAAGACACATATATTAAATATTTTGAAATATCTGGAGAGAATATATATATATATATATAACCACACACAGATTTTAAAAATTAGCAATATATATGCCAATCAAATTACACCGTGAAATACATATCATCCACAGATCCAAAAATATTCATTTTACTGGATATGGATTTATGTATAACTTTTTTCAACTAGGAAGCTCACCCATAGTTTGAATTTTCAGTTCAAACAGCGTTTAGGAGGAGTGATCTCTTCTCACACTTTGTATCTGCCAAGTTATGTAACTCACAAGAATGTACGTGTGATACCAGGTAGGATTCTAAATGTGCATATAAAAATACATGTGCTGAATAGAATACAGAGAAAGGGAGACAGGAATTCACATATTTGTTAACTGTAAAAGCACATGGAAAACTATTTCAACAAAAAATTTACTAGATTTATAACTCCTACCCTATATAATGCAAAAGGCAAGTCCAAGTATACAACGTGCCTCCTCTGAACTGCTTGTATTTCTATTCTGTTTCGGTTATTTTTCTCCATCATATTAGGATTAGTATTCAGAATCTAGTAGGGTATGTGTTAGTGTCAGGGATTCAGTATATCAAATGTAAAATAGAAAAATGAAACCAATGTGTATGCAAATATGTGCTAAACAAAATCTTCCCACTCTCATCCAGAACAATTCCTTGACATTTCCTTCCCCCAAAGTAAGACACAATTAGAGGAGTAGAGTAATAAAATCTGTGAATAATATGCTCAGGAGTTTACAACCTTGGAAGTGGTAGAGGAGTTTTCCTAGTATGGGACAGGATAAAAACTCCATATATATGGAGCTCTGCTGGCCTAAATACTTCTTGAGAAACTGCCTCTGAGTTTGGGGACTTGAAATATATGTTTTTGTCAGGAGCTTTAGCTTCTTTCTAGTGAGACCATCAAAGCTGTGTCTGCATCTATGTGACCTGGAGGACATGATTTCTTATTTTCCAATGAACATGAGGCAGCAGTGCTGAATTCTCTCTTTGTAAGTAAACTGTGGCCACTGGGGGCTAAGGGTATTCCCATGTGGACTGGGAAGCCATTTGGTCATCCTCCACTTTTCGTGGTGTTTCTTGCTGCTGCACTGGGACTTTGGCATTTGCTTCATGAAATAAAAGAAGTTCAACTGGGACACAGTTCTGGAGTCAATTCTTTCATGTGTGGTTGGTCAGGGTCTGCAGGAGAATGCACCAACCAGGCTTCTATCCCACATAGCTTGGCCACATGTCTATAGCAACCTGATTCTGAACATTGCCCGGAAACATCTCCATATAACAAGAAGCCTTTACATGGAAGGGTCTGCTGGCTGCACCATGTCAGTCACAAGCCATTTGGAAGCCAATGGCAGATCCACATGGCCCCACCACAAATTATCACACATCTGCCTACCACTGCTCTAGGCCCACTACTCAGCAGGTTCCAACATACTGGCATCTCTGTTCTACACCATTTTCATGAAACCCACTCAATCAAGGCACTGTCTTGCATATTTACGATCAGCAACAGGACATCCAAAGTTTCTCCAGTGCCACCTGGTCATGGGAATTTCAAAAATTTCATGGTATTTATCTAGGCATTTTTAAAGGATGACGTTGCAGGCACTGTGGGTTTCAATTCATTCAGGAACCATTAAATGGTGAGGAAGCTCATTTCAATGAATGCTCTGTAGAACTCTCACAGGCAAGGCTTCCCAAAGAGTGGCCAAAATGTCACATGAAGCCAGGCCCATTGAGGTCTACAATGTGACGTCCATGGGTGTTGTGACTCTCAACTATGGCTGCCAAGTCTTTCAGAATTAAATCATGTGATATCCTGGCTGAGATACCCAGGGCTCTGTGGAAAGCCAACCTGGGCCTAGATCTCAGTTTCCAAGGGTGATTCTCATGGGTGGACTCCTAAAATCCCAACAAAATTCATGGCAATACTTCTCTGAATTCAGTCTCTAAGGGGAATCACACCAGAGTTCAAGCCCAGGTGGTCCAGGTCATGTCTTCATACTGGACACAAATGACCAAATTTAAAACCAAAACCCTCCCATATGGCCCTCATCTTCTTCCATATAGACACTAATCACAACCTCTGGCGGAAGGTTTCCATGAGTGGCGGAGTCCAAGAGAGTGTCCAAAATAACTCCCTTGCCCCTCATTGGCGTAAATTCAGGGTGGTCTGGACACCCTTCATGTGAAACAGGAGTGATCAAATATGCTAGACGTTAATACTTCTATGCTTCTCCAATTTGTGGAAAACTGAGTGTCAGGTATATATTTTTATGTGATTTGCAGTCATGAGAAATCACAAGCACCTCTGCAGGTCTTTGAAGAACCCATTTGACCCAAAGGATCCCTATTCTCACTTGATGGAGTTCAAGAACTTTAAAGAGGAAGGCGACAGACTTCATCCACAAGGACTGCGTTTTGGCCGTTTTGGTTTTGGATGCACACATGGGATCTCTCTTTACATCCACCAGGTGCTGAGAATCTAAGCCACAACCTCACACAGGGCCAAGAGGCTGATTCAGACACATCCCTTTCCAAAGCAATTAAGCAAAGAGCCACAGGTGATGCCCATTCATTTCCATTTGAAAACTGTTTTCTTTAGGCTTCACAAAGGGGTGGCCTGAGGCAAAGACCTTCCTGACATTCAGGGGAACAGAACAATAGGTTAGCAAATGGCCCAAAGCAGTGTTTCTCCACTGAGACTTTCCTGATCACACTGATATCTGAATTTTCTGAGATGCTCACCATTCCCTTCAGCTATCCAGTACATGGCCATGTCACAGAGCTTAGAGGTGGTACTTATCTTGGTCACAAAATCATGAGCCTATTCTGGAGAGTGGCCAGAATTCAGGAAGAAAACAGGAACTTAGGAAGATAGCAGGTGTTACCCATCCATAAGGCAAGCCGCATTCCTTTCATACATTGGGCAGAAAGAATTCTGGTAAGCTTTCTACTAGCCTGGACACATCCTTTGATGCATTCTCTTTTCTAATGTCTACAACCATGGACACAGTGGGATACACAGACTTAAAAACACTCGCCTTGTCAAATCACTTGTTAGAAATCGTCCACTCCAAACCAAACAAACTGCCTTTCCTACCTATTCTCAAAACATGAGACAAAATCACAAACACACACTCACACCCACAAAGTCACCTCCTTTCCCAAAGTAGGTCTCTGACTATCGGGTGTGACCTCTGACTGGTGGCCCGTACTATGTTCCCATCAAATGGCCTGTTCTGTCTCAGATCTGGTTTCCTTGGCCAACTCTGTGAAGTTGTCAGGAGACAGCGGTGAGCCACTTCCTGCTTACTCAGGAAAGGCCACTCTTCAGAGCTTTCCTGGCATTTGGCCATCCACACATCAGTAGATACCAAGAAAGACTGACTCTGTCCTTGGTAAATCAAAAGAAGGGAGACCACTGGGACTGGGCCTGGGACTAGATTTGTGTGCCTGGATGCCTGGATCCCAAGTTCAGAGAGTTCCATCACCAAGAATGTGAGGTGAGGTCACTTCCTTCAGGAACTGAATGAGGTCAATGCCTTGGCAAGCACATTGTCCTAACATTTGCTTCCAAAGGTCCCATGAAATGGAGGCTGTCCCTAATTTTTTTGACACTTTCACAAGTTAGAATGGTATATCAAATATTGGTAACCAGGAACAGCTCTCCACAGAGGCCTCGTTTTGTCCTTCTTCTCTACATAAAGAAGAGAGAGGCTGATTCAGACACATCCCTTCATGCTGACCAGGTTGTTTGCAATGAAAGATGACTTTTGCTCTCTCAGTTCCTTCATAGGTGCCTACAACTTCTCTAGGGATCATTTGCGCATAGACCTTTGAGTTTCTCAGCAGTTGGAAGATCCCCTACATTCCTGTATTTTAAGACCAACTCTGTCCTTGC
This sequence comes from Callospermophilus lateralis, assembly GCF_048772815.1. Lineage (NCBI taxonomy): Eukaryota > Metazoa > Chordata > Mammalia > Rodentia > Sciuridae > Callospermophilus > Callospermophilus lateralis. Next base: position 1,085,179 of record NW_027514431.1, read on the forward strand.
TCTTCTCTAAAGTTAGATTGAAGGAACAGTGTATGGTTAGGGTTAATAACAGGTTTGATTTGGAATAGAAATCATTCTGCTGGATGAATAATGGTATTGGGAATCTGCGATATTTTCAAGAATATATAGGTAAAATATAGGAATCTGAAAACAGAAATCTAGGTAAGATTTGAAGCCCAGAAGGGCATTGGGCCCTTGATTGCGGTATTAAGCATAGGACCTTGTAACTTGGATGATTGATTTTCAAAGAGAACTTCCAGTCAAAATGGATAGTCAGGAGTATTAGGAAGATAGTCGGTATGTTTATAAAGGAGAGTGAGTATAGGATTTGGACCAAAAGTTCTTTAGCTATAGGGTTTCGGGTATTGAGTGAATGTAAATGTCAGCACATGTGAAGAATTAATCACAATGATGAACTGGGGAAAATATGTAGGAATGCAGATATCAATAGAGACTTTAGGAAATCTGGCAAAGTATAGTCGGTAGTGAAATGTTAATAAAATAGATTCTTGTCACTTCCTGTTTTTCTGTATGCTTAATAAAACACTGTTGAAATCTTGAGAAGTGTTTTCTAAACTTTTTCCCAGAATGTGCTGTCCCCAACAGCCAAACTTCAGAATGCACTCCCTCACCCAGTTGCACGCAAACTGCTCACCCGCCCAGGCCCATCAATAAACTTTCCTCCCTGCCCTCTTCAAGGAAAGTATATAAGCTCTGCTTAAGCTGTTCTCAGGGTTCTCTGCTCTATTCAAATGAGCTCTGAGCCCCAGCATGCTGGACCCCCAATAAACCCTTTGTTTTTGCATGAGAGAGTCTCTTAGTGGTCTCTTCCCCCAATGCTCTTCCGATCTTTATATATGGAGGTTCCACCGAAATCCAGCAGCGGTGAACGAGAGACCCCAATGGGCTACTCTCAGGGTAAGTAAGGCGCCTCTTTCTGGTTTCAGGTTTCAGGTTAGGGCTTGGCAAAATGGCTGTCGATGAAGTGTGTGAGCTCTCTTTGATGGTGGCTGGCAGACGTGTCACAGAGCCACAAGCCAAGTCCCTGGGGGAGGCCACAGAGGACTCGGGAATCGAGGAATAATAGTCCCCTTGACTCAGTGATACTTTGTTTCAGATTCGGTATTGCCAGCCCATCGGGTTTTGCCGCCTGCTCAGTCTTGGTCTCAGTGTTGGACGTCCATTGCCTGTCTTTATTGTTTTCTCTTGTCTGTGTCCTGTGTCGTTGCTTTTACTGTTTGTGTATCTTTCATTATGGGACAGATCACTTCAATGCCTCTGTCCCTGACCCTTGATCTATGGACCAAAGTCCGCTTAAGGGCTCAGAATGTTTCTTTTTCAGTAAAACGCTGGACCTGGCAGACTCTGTGTGCCTCAGAATGGCCCACCTTTGGATTCGGATGGCCCCTAGAAGGATCTTTCTACTTACCACTAATTTAAAAAGACAGAGATATTGTCTTACAGCCAGGGCCACATAGCCATACTGATAAACAGGAATATACCTTAACTTGGCAGGACCTCTGCAAATCTCCTCTTCCGTGGGTGAAGCCTTTCCTTCCTGTGTCCCCGTTCCTACTCCTTCCCCCACGATCTCTCAACCCCTCTGCTCCTCCTCCTCCTCCACCCTCTGTTCTCCCTGAGTCACAAGATTTGACTCTACTGGACTCTCCTCCCCTTCCTTATCTTCTACCCTTGTCCCACAACCCCCAACACCCTCTAAGTGATTCTCCAGCTGCTGACTCAGCCTCTCCGCAATTGGAGGTCGCTAAGCCAGCCCAGGGCCCTCCAGATAACTCCCCTGCGTCACACACAGCCCCTCCTCCCCTGGAGGAAGCTGGACTTGCTAAAGGAACTCGCTGGTGGCAAATGATTGAAAACCCTGGAACTCCCGTGTTGCTTCCCTCCATCCCTAATGGCCAATGATTGACGATGGCCATGGGGAAAAAATGGAAGCCTACCAGTATTGGCCTTCTCCTCTTCAGACCTATATAAATGGAAAAATAACAATCCCCCTTTTACCGAGGACCCAACCTGGCTCTCAGGTCTGGTGAAGTCATTGATGTTTTCACACCAACCTACTTGGGATGACTGCGAACAACTCCTAGGCACTCTCTTCATGACAGAGGAACAAAAGAGAATCCTCCTGGAGGCTAGAAAAAAGTATCCTCGGACCAAATGCGTGACCGACACAACTTCCCAACATATTGAAAGCCGGCTTTCTCTTGAAACGACCCAACTGGGACCCCAACACCTTTGAAGGTAGGGAGCATCTGTCCACTTATCGCCGGGCTCTAATAGTGGGTATCTTAGTGGCCGCTAGGTGACCAACTAATTTGGCCAAGGTAAGAGAGATTATTTAAGGGCCTGATGAATCTCCCTGTATGTTCCTAGAGATAATTATGTAGGCATATAAGAGACATACTCCTTTCGATCCTCAGGCAGAGGATCAAAAGGCATCTGTCACAATGGCCTTTATTGGGAAAGCTGCCCTGGATATTAAAAGAAAGTTACAATGCTTAGATGGATTACAAGATATGACTTTGAGGGATTTAGTCAGAGAACCCGAGAAGGTATACTTTAAGAGAGAAACTGAGGAAGAGAAGGGAGCTGAGTGAGGATAAAAGAAACAAAAGACAGACTAAGGCATTGACTAAGATCCTGGTCACAACAACAAATAGGCCAGAAACTAAGAAACAGAGAGACAGGAAGGGATACCTGGGCACACACTAGAGGCCACCCCTGGCCTCAGATCAATGTGCCTACTCTAAAGAAAAAGGACACTGGGCCAAAGAGTGCCCTAGAAAGAGACAGCCATGCCAGCCAGATATTCTGACTCTGGAGGAATACTAAGAAAGTCCGGGCTCAGATCCTCTCCCTGACCTCAAGGTAACTTTTGAAATGGAGGGGAACACAATAAACTTTGAAGTAGATACAGGGGCAATATACTCAGCCCATAAGGCCCATTGGGCCCTCTACCGAATAAAAGGTCTCTAATTCAAGAGTCTAACAGAAGTAAATATCGGGCTTTGACAACTAAGAGGACCATGGACCAGGGAAAAGGAAAAATCCATCACTCCTTCCTAGTAATCCCAGAATGCCTGGCCCCATTGATGGGCAGAGTTCTGCTCACCAAGCTCTGGGCCAAAATAACTTTTAACCCTGAAGGCCCCCAAGTGGAATTTTTTAATCGTTCAGTAACTACTCCTATAATCATGGCTCTAACTATGTCAGTAGCAAATGTTCATCAACTCATTCACCTTTGTTCAAAGAAACTGCATTCATTCGTGAAGGATCAAGAACACAGTTTTCCACTAACCTACTCACAGCAAAAGGAAATAACTGAATGGGTAACAAAAGCCTGTAGGTCCACTAATTGGTTAAAGCTTACACTTCCAAGCTTCCTGCAGGAAAGCACCTATGAGGAACCAGACGAGGACAATTCTGGGAAGTGGACTTTACTGAAATTAAGCCAGTAAGGTATGGACTTAAATAACTCCTAGTCTTTGAACATACATTTTCAGGATGTATTGAAGCCTTCCCCACACACACAAAAAAAAGAAATAAAAAAGAAGAAAAAAGAAACATCGCAAATGGTTGTAAAGAAGATCCTGGAAGATATTTATTCTCCCCTTGACGACCAGTAGTCTTAACCCTCATCAGCCCCTTAAGCTGCGATGGCTGATCACAAATCCTACTGGACACGAAGTATGGCCTATCTCGAATACAGCCCCCTTACGAACCTGGTGGCCATCTCTCCACCCAGTCATTTGTCAGCTGGCTATAGGTCTTTCCTATTGGGATATCCCTGATTAACAGGATCCCACTAAAATTCCATTAAATCCCTTCCGTACCATAGATAATGGAAACAAACATTATAGATGTAGGGACACGTGAGCCAGATGCAGGTTGGCTAGCCTAGATTACTATGTTTGCCCGGCAGACTATCAAAGCCACAAACAGTCACGGCTGTGGGGGGGGAGAGCAGACTTCTATTGTAAGTCATGGGGATGTGAGCATACAGGGACTGTCAGATGGAACCCAAACTCCTCATCAAATTCTGTACACAGCATTGGCCATATTACGAATTAGATAACCAAAACCGATGGCCCCCAGAGGGGTCTCTAGATCCTCAAATTCTGTGTGACCTTTTTAAGTTCTGCAAGTGCTCAAAAGGGTGAAAGGAGATTCCGCTATGTGGAGGCCTTCTCTCTCCTTTGCTCACATCCTGAACTATGCTTCTCCAATAGATGCTCACCCTCAGCCTTGTGCTCTAGACTCTCTGCTGTCACTCCCACCTCAGCAACTTGATTTCTCCCCTCCAATATCTAGATCAAAAACCCAAATCTCGACTGGTTCTCAGACCATTGCTCCCTTGCTGAGGTTGCAGGTACTGAGGTACCACTCCATTCACTCACTCCTCTCCTCTCCTGTCAGTGCCCGCACCGGGTCCCACCCAGTCCTCTTACCACCTAATGCAAAGCTCAAACCCGCTGAGAAGAATCCTCAGACCCTAATACAAGATGTAATGAAAATGGCCTTTAATGTTGCTTTGTCATCACTAAAAACAGGTTACTAAGAATTTAAAGTCCCTCACAGGCTTTTTGGTATCTCACTCCCGTCTCCCCCTCTGTTCTATCTGTTCTACTGCTCAAGTTTTTGTTCCTATTAAGATCCCAAAGCCCTCTCCCAATATTCTTTTACATCTCTCCTTCCTCATTCTCAGATCCACAGAGCTGCTCTTATTTCTGCCTTCCAAATTGTCCCCCTCTGTACCAGGCCCACAGAAAAGTCTTAACTGACCTTCTCCAGAAGTCTTCGCCATGGCTGATTTAGGACTTTCAGCAAAAGAGTCCCTATAAAAGAGTTCACTGTAGATAAACTTCCTATTTTTGTGTTGCCCTGGTCTCCTTGGCAACTGGCTAAAAAATTAAGCACTCCTGATCTAGACACACCCTTACTAGTTTTTCACAAAATATTTGAAAAAAAGTCCTCTGGCCTTGAGCTGGGGCTTCACAGAGATGGCTACATTTCTAAGATAAAGAAGTTACAAACTGGGCTGTATGGAAACAGCTGGAAGGGGGAAAAAAGAAAGGGAAGACACCCACACCCAGGTGTCCTTGAAAAGTTAACTTTCCCAAACTGAGGAAAAAAGAGAAACAAAAACTGCTTTTTGTGAACTTCTGCAGACTGTGAACTTCTGAGCCCCTTCCCTTACGTGTTGGGTACAAAATTCTGAAACTACGTAACTTGGGTTTCAGGGGATTAATTGATTACAACAGAAGCAATGCCCTCTGAATCTGGTTGAAACCAAAAAAGACTGTTTCCGTGTCTTTGGTGCTATCTTAGGTGCCTTGCCTTGTCCGTCCCTACAACAGTATAATTCTATATACTTCAACATTGTTTATGTTTTCATGAAAAGGTCAACAGATGTGATTAATTGTGAAATGGAGCAGATGTTTCCCAGAGTGCTCTATCATGACACAGGTTCATCTGAAGATCAAAGAGGGGGACATACAACCCGGTTCCGCTGGGAACATATGTCCCTCACCTTAGCCATTCTATTACGAATAGGAGTTGCTGCAGGGTTGGGCACAAGAACCACTGCTCTGGTCCATGGGACACAACAAGTGACCCAATTAGAAGAAGCAATAGATCAAAACTTAAAGATTTTAGAAACCTCCATCACAGCTTTGCAGGAATCTTTAACCTCTCTCTCTGAAGTTGTTTTACAGAAAAGGCGAGGGTTGGACCTCCTTTTCATGACAGAAGGGGGCCTTTGTGCTTCATTGAGGGAAGAATGTTGTTTTTATGTCGACAATACTGGAGTTGTAAAAAAATCTATGAGTAAATTAAAAAGATGCCTTGAAGAGCAACAACGAGAGAGAGAGGCACAAAAACGGTAGTTTGAGTCTTTTTTTACACAGTCCCCCTGGTTAATTACGTTTTTATCAACCCTGGCTGGTCCAATAATAATCCTCATAGTATTACTAACTATAAAACCCTGTTTCCTCAATCATGTAATTTCTTTTCTCCAAGCTCAAATTGGACAAATTAAAATTATGGTAATACCCCACTAGCAGACATAGAATGTGACACCCCACAATGATCACTTTTATGATTAAAAGTAGCCAGAAAAAGAAGTGGGGAATGAAAGGTTAATAAAATATGTACTTGTCACTTCCTGTTTTTCTGTACGCTTAACAAAACACTGTTGAAATCTTGAGAACTTTTTGCTAATCTTGTTGCCAGAATGTGCTGTCCCCAATTGCCAAACTGCAGAATCTACTCCCTCACCCGGTTGAATAGAAACCTGAACTGTACTTGGATCATTGAATGTAGAAGAGAACATCCATTCAAAAAGTTATAGTCAGTTGGATTAGAAAGATAGTCGGTAAGTTTAGGAAGAAAAGTGAGTATAGGATTTGGAACAAAAGTTCTTTAGCAATAGGGTTTTGGTTAGAGAGTCAATGTAAATGTCAACACAAGTGAAGAGTCAGTCACAATGATGCACAGGGCAAAATATGTAGGAAAGCAGATATCAATAGAGACATTAGGAAATCAGGAAAAGAATAAAGTGAGTGATGGGATTAGATATTTTCAACAGGGTTGAGGATGAATATGTGAGCTTAGGATAAAACAAATATGAAGTCAAGAATAGGATTGACATTTGATAGCATTAGCGTAGCCCAAGACAGTGTCCAAAATAAGCTCTGTTGCCCCTCATTTGCCTAAATTCCCAGTGGCCTGTACACCCTTCCTGTGTACCAGGAGTGATCAAATAGGCCTGCCCTTAATACTGCTCTGCTTCTCCAATTTGAGTCCTACTGAGTGTCGGGTACAGATTCTTTATGTGAATTGGAAAGATGAGAAAACTCAAGCACCTATTGGATAGCCTCTGAATACATTTGAAGAACTCATTTGACCCAAAAGATCCCTATTCTCACTTGATGGAATTCAGGAACCTTACAGAGGAAGGCAAAATACTTCATCAACAATGACTGCTCTTTTTGCCATTTTGGATTTTATGCACCCATGGGATCTTTCTTTAGATCCATCAGGTGCTGAGAATCTAAGTCAAAGAATCACACTGGGCCAAGAGGCTGATTCACACACATCTCTTTCCAAATCAATTAAGGAAAGAGCCAAAGGTAAAGCATATTCATTTCCATTTGAAAAATCTTTCCTTCAGGATTCACAAAGGGTTGGCCTGAGACAAAGACCTTCCTGACTCTCAGGGCAACAGAACAATAGGTAAGCAAATGGCCCAAAGCAGGGATTCTCCACTGAGACTTTACTGGTCACACTGATATCTGAGTTTTCTGAGATGCTCGACATTCCATTCATCTATCCAGTACATGGCCATGTCACAGAGCTTGGAGGTAGTACATATCTTGGACACAAAACCATGAGCCTATTCTGGAGATTGGCCATAATTCAGGAAGAAAACAGCAACTTAGGAAGGTAGCAGGTATCGCCCATCAATAAGGCAAGCCACAGTCAATTCATAAATTGTGCTGGATGAATGCTGGGAAGCTTTCTATGAGACAGGACACATCCATTGATGCATTCTCTTTTCTAATGTCTACAAGCACGGACACAGTGGGATACACAGACATAGAAACACTTGCATTGTCAAACGACTTACTAGAAACAGTTCACTCCAAACCAAACAAACTGCCTTTTCTACCTATTCTCAGAACATGAGACAAAACCACAAACCCACACCCGCAATGGCACCTCCTTCCCCCAAATAGGTCTGTGACTCTCCAGAGTGTGCTCTGACTGATGGGCCATACTATGATGCTCCGAAATGGCCTGACCTGTCTCAGATCTGATCTTCTTGGCCAACAATGTGAAGTTGTTAGAAGCCAGGAGTGAGCCACTATCTGCTTTCTCAGGAAGAGCCCCTCTTCCGAGCTTTCCTGGCATTTGGCCATCCTCACATCAGTAGGTATCAAGAAATACTGACTCTGTCCTTTGTAAATCCAAAAAAGTGAGACCACTGGGACTAGGACTGGGACTGGCTCTGGGTGCCTGGCTTTCTGTATACCAAGTTAAGAGAGTTCCATCACCAAGGAAGTGAGATGAGATCACTTCCTTCAGGAACTGAATGAGATCACTGCCTTGGCAACCACTTTGTCATAACAATTGCTCCCAACGGTCCCATGAGATGAGGGCTGCCCCTACTTCCTGTGACACTTTCACAAGTTAAAATGGTATATCACCCGTAGGCAAAAGGGAACAGCTCTCCACACAGGCCGGGTTTGGTACATCTTCTCTACATTAAGAAGAGATAGGCTCATTCTGACGCAACCCTTAATCCTGACCAGGTTGTTTGCCATGGAAGATGATTTTTGCTCTCTCAGGTCTTACATAGCTGCCTACATCTTCTCCAGAGATCATTTCTGCATGGAGCTTTGAGGTTCTCAACAGATGGAAGATCCACTGCATTCCTGTATTGTAAGACCAACACTGTCCCTGCTCTTCAGTAAACATAGATGTGAATTGGAGTCATGAGAAAACCCACGAACCTATGGGATAGCCTCTGCAGGGCTTTAAAGAATTCACTTGACCCAAATGATCCCTATTCTCACTTAATGGAGGTCAGGAACCTTACAGACGAAGGTGAGAGACTCTATCCACCATGACAGTTCTTTTGTCCATTTTGGTTTTGGATGCACACATGGGATTTTTCTTTAGACCCATCATGTACTGTGAATCTAAGCCACAGCCTCACATAGGGCCAAGAGGCTGATTCAGACACATCCATTTCCAAAGCAATTAACCGAAGAGGCACAGGTAATGACCATTCAATTCCATTTGAAAACTATTTTCTTCAGGCTTCACAAAGTGTGGCCTAAGGCAAAGACCTTCCTGACATTCAGGGCAACAGAATAGGTAAGCAAAAGGCCCAAAGCAGGGTTTCTCCACTGAGACTTTCTTGGGCATACTGATATCTGAGTTTTCTGAGATACTCACCATTCCCATCAGCTATCCAGTACATGGCCATGTCACAGAGATGGAGGTGGTACATATCTTAGACACAAAATCATGAGCGTATTCTGGAGAGTGTCCAGAATTCAGGAAGAAAACAGGAATTTAGAAAGATGGCAGGAATTGCCCATCCATACGGCAAGCTGCAGTCCATTCATAAATTGCACAGGATGAATGCTTTGAAGCTTTCTCGTAGACAGGGCACATCCATTGATGCATTCTCTTTTCTACTGTCTACAATCACGGACACAGTATGATATATAGACACAGAAACACTCACGTTGTCAAAGGACTTACTAGAAACAGTTCACTCCAAAACAAACAAACCAGCTTTCCTAACTATTCTCAGAACATGAGACAAAACCACAAACTCACACTCACACCCAAAATGGTACCTCTTTCCCCAAAGTAGGTCTGTGTCTATCCGGAGTGTCCTCTGACTTGTGGGCCATACTATGTTCCCCAAAAATGGCGTGTCCTGTCTTCAATCTGGTCTCTTTAGCCAACTCTGTGAAGTTGTCAGGAGCCCGTGGTGAGAAACTACCTGGTTTCTCTGGAAAGGCCAGTCTTCATAGTTTCCAGGCATTTGACTGTCCTCACATCAGTAGGTACCAAGAAAGAGTGACTCTGTCTTGTTAAATCCAAACAAGTGAGCCCACTGGGACATGGAGTGGGTTTGACTCTGTGTGCCTGGTTTCCTGGATCCCAAGATCACAGACTTTCATCACCAATAATGTAAGGTGAGGTCACTTCCTTCAAGAACTGAATGAAGTCACTGCCTTGGAAACCACTTTGTTTTAACAGTTGCTTCCGAGGTTCTCAAAAGATGGAGTCTGCCTCTACTTGCTGTGACTCATTCATAAGTTAGAATGGTATATCAACCATAGGCACCGGGGAACAGCTCTCCACACAGCCATGGTTTGGTCCATCTTCTCTACATTAGGAAGAGAGAGGCTAATTCAGACACATCCCTTCAACCTGACCAGGTTGTTTGCCATGGAAGATGACTTTTGCTCTCTCAAATCCTTCATACCTGCCTACACCTTCTCCAGGGATTATTTCTGCAGGGACTTTTGAGGTTCTCAGCTGGGGGATGATACCCTACCTTCCTGGATTTTAAGACCAACTCTGTCCCTGCTCTTCTGTAAAGTGAGATTGAGGGAACAGTGTATGGTTAGTGTTAATAGCATGTTCGATTTGGGTTAGGAGTCATTCTGCTGGATGAATTATGGTATTGGGAACCTGTGATATTTATAACAATATAAATGTGAAATATATGTATGAGAACAGAGATCTAGGAAAGATTTGAAGCCCAGAAAGGCATTGGGCCCTTGATTGGTATACTTAGATTGAATCATGTTCTGCACCGAGGTCTCAGATAAATCGATATACAATGGCATAGGACCCTATACCTCGGATGATTGAAAGTAGAAGAGAACATCCAGTCAAAAAGGATAGTCTGTAGGATTAGGAAGATAGTAAGTAGGTTTAGGAAGAAGAGTGAGTCTCGGAGTTGGACCAAAAGTTCTTTAGCAATTGGTTTTCAGTTAGAGGGTGAATGTAAATGTCAGCACTTGTGAAGAGACAGTCACAATGATGAACTGGGAAAAATATGTAGGAAAGCAGATATCAATAGGGGCATTAGGAAATCAGGAAACGTATAAAGTGAGTGATAGGATTAGATAGTTTCAAAAGGCTTGAGGTTAAATATATAATCTTAGGAAGAAACAAATATGTAGTAACCAATAGGATTGACATTTGAGAGCAGTAGGCACCCTGGACATAGATGCTTTTAGTAATCCATGGTCACTTCCCATTTAGGCTTTGGTACAATCATATGTGTG